>NW_027109833.1:2170-6535 GCF_000696795.3 Halyomorpha halys
GAATAGAGGGATGAATAGGAACCATTGTGGTTTACTTGGAAAAATCTATCAATGAGAAAGGAAGGAATGATGAAAAAGTATGTAATGTAGGAGGTAGGAATTTACGGAGTTTGTAAAGCAGTCCCTGGTGCCAGACTCGATCAAAAGCCTGTTCCACATCGAAAAAGACTCCCGCGCAGTACATTCCGCGCTCCAAAGAAGACGAGACTACGTCCACTACACGATGACATTGCTGGAGAGTAGAGTGGGATGTTCGAAATCCAAACTGGTGATCCGGGATTATATGATTGGAATCCAGGATGGGGTAAAAGCGTTTCAAAATGAGTTTTTCAAGGATTTTGCCCATGATTGGTGTCGGATTTATGTAATCCGATTTTTGCCGTTGTTTTTTGAATGTATATAAAGTCGGGGTCGGGGGTCTCATTTTCTGATGTCCCCCCTTGCCGTTAACACCGGAAGGCCCCGAAGACGCTGCGACTGCAATGCCGCTCCAGCCTATGCACTAGCAAGCTAGGACTTGGCCTTTCGTTAGTTATAAATAATGCTATATTCTTTGTATTGCATGCTTGTATTTATGAGTGAATGAATGTGTGTTATTGTGTACAACTACAGTGTGAGTGTTATTAATATATTCTCCTTGTTTCAGCTTCAATGTTTTATATCTTTATATATTTATTAAATCAATTGTTATTTTATCGTGTGTTATTCAGTAATTGTATGCTATTTATTACTTACTTATTAAATTTTGCAAGCTTCGAATATTCCGTTGAACTTGCCGATTCATATGATACAAAAATTTATAATTGGATTGCTTTAATTTATATATTTATATTCAATATTTATTTATTTATTACATGCTTTATAACTAATTTTCTCTTCGCCTATTACGATTGTTTTAACCCCATCAAAAAAAAAAAGAATCGTTGATCGTAAATCGTTTTATACATTTTTTCATTTTCATCGTTAAAATCGTATTGCTTATTTTTTCATTTAAATCGTTCAATCTATTTATTTTCCTTATATAGAGAATAGTTTAATCGTTATTTAATATGGGTTTAAATGATGAATCACGTACCGACATCGATAGGGTTCGGTCACTGGAGCGCAAGCTGCAGCGCGGTAGGCGGGTCTCCTCAAATTAGGCTCTCTTGCACTCGTCACCGCCACGGATGATGACGCGTTCATCAATTTCGAAGTTGTTGTTAAGTAGGTACTTTCTGTTTTTTAAATAGTGTTAAAATCAGAATGGAGTTTTTCAAACACGTGAAACCATTGACAGGTGAGTCAGATTGGCCGGTTTGGAAGCGGAAAATAGAGATCTTCTAGACTATCATGAGGGTGCTATTGATTTTATTGACGGTCTGTTAGTTAAGCCTGAAAATCTTAGTGAAGGTGCTTCAGAAACCGCAATAAAAGAGAATTGCCCTACTTAGAGAAGCAAATAGTTATGCTAAAGTACTGTAACTGACTCTGTATACCAGGAAATAATGGATCAAGAGACTGCTTTTGATACTTGGAGTACATTGAAGCATCATCCAAAGACCAGTTATTCAAGATTTCTTTTCATTTAATTGGATTGATGGTGAGGATGTTTCAATGCATATAGCTCGGCTCAAATCACTTTGGAACGAACTAAATAATGGTCTGCAGGCTAGAAATGAGAATGTTTTGCCGAATCTATTATTGGTTTGCAAAACTCTTAATATATTTCCAAATAGTTTTATTTCCTTTAAATCAAGTTGGATATTGTTAAAAAGTGAAGATACAACATTTGAGGATTTGGTTGTTCAGCTTTGTACATTTGAAAGAAATTTTATGAACGATTCTAGTTCTGTTTCACAGGAGACTTTGGCTGCAGTATCAAAGCAAAGGATAGGGCAACAAGGAAAAAGTAAGAGTAAAATCACAATAAATGTAATTACTGCAAACAGGGTAGACATTGGGTTAGGAACTGTATGAAATGGATTTCTAATGGTAGACCGAAAAAAAACCCAAGAGACTTCAGCAGCTGATAGTGCAGGTCTTATTCTTGTTGAAGTAGAAGCTCTATCAGTAGAATCATCTAGTCATCCGTTTACATGGTGGATAGACAACGGCGCTACAAGGCATGTAACAAATAAAAATTTGTTTTACATAGATTTCAAGAAGTTTGAGAGTCCATTAGGCATAAAATCAGCTGGAAAAGAAATCCTACCAGCCATAGGAACTGGAACAGTTAAAGTAAAAAATTGCACTACTGGAGAGATGTTTTTGTTGAAGGATGTTTGGTATGCTCCTAATTTATGCAGAAATATGTTCTCGGTGTTGGAAGCTCAAGATAAAAACCCAAGAAGTGTATTTGAATCAACAGCTACACAGTGATGATTTGGCTTTCAAATCAGGGAAAGTTAATGCAGTATGGAAGAAGGGAACATTATTGGGAGGGCACTCTTTACAAAGCAACAATTGAACCAGTAAAACCAAATCCTGAAGTGAATATTGTCGATGATTTGTTGCAGCTGTACTACCAAAGGTGAGGACATCAAAATAAGCGGCATGTTCAAGCTAAAATGCTCAAAGAATTGAACATAAAAGTTGCTAAAGCAAACGAGCAATTTTGTGAGCCGTGTGTTTATGGAAAGGCACATAAACTTCCATTTGGATATAGATAAAAATCAAGAAAACCAGGACAGTTACTGTCAGCAGATGTATGTGGACCATTTCCAGAATCGTTTTCAAAGAAAAGGTACTTAGTTGTTTTCAAGGACAGCTAAGTTTCGTTACGGCTATCTGATGTCAGAAAATTCAGAAGTTAAAGAAATGCTGAAAAAGGTTCTTCAGCATGCAAAAGTAATGCATTTAATAACAATTAAATCAGAGAGATTTTAAGTGCAGCGGGAGTCACAAAAAGGTTGACAGTCCCTTACACACCCCAGCAAAATGCCATTTGTGAAAGGGAATTTCGGACAACTGTCGAAACGGCAAGAAAATTTAAATATTCCAATGAAGATTTAACTTTTCCAGAAGCTATGTGGGCAAAGTTTGTAGCAATTGCAATTTACATCCTAAACATCCCTATGAGCTATGGATAGGCAAGAAACCTAGAATAAAGCACTTGAGAGTGATTGACTCTGTATGCTACGTCCATATTCCTAATCAGAGACGCAAGAAAATGGATAAGAAGTCCATAAAAGGATACCTGATGACCAGGTTACGACGGTGATGAGCGATACCGCATATGGGTGAACGAAGAGAACAAAGTCATTTTAAGTAGGGACGTTCTATTTCAAGCAAATTGAGCAAGTGTGAGTTTGTTAAGTTGCCAATAAAAGACACTGACATTCAAGATTATAAAAACCAGAAGACCAAGAGGTGTCTGATGAGACAAGAGGTTCTGAAAAAGAAGAAGAGTCTGAAGATGAAGATGAATCAGTCGACGAATCAGAGAACCGACACTTACCCTTTTCACACAATTTGAGAGACCGCTCAAAGCTCTCAAAACCAGCACATCTGAGAGATTATGTACTGTTTAGAGAAGAATTCATTGTTCAAGTCACAATATCAAACAGTTATGAAGAAGCTCTGAGTGGTAGTGATAAGAAAAATTGGCAACAAGCTATGGACAGTAAAATGAAATCATTAAAAGAGAATCGCACGTGGGAACTCACAAATCTACCCAAAGGTTCTAGTGCCATCTCGTCTAAATGGGTGTATAGAATCAAGTCTAACCCTGAATGTTCAGTAGGCAAATATTAGACCAGACTTTTAGTGAGAGGTTTCAGCCAGAAGTATGTTGTGGATTTTAATGAGAATTTCAGTCCAGTAGCAAAACTTGGCACGATACGAGCAATGTTAAGCATTGCAGCTGCAGAAAATATGCATTTTATTTAGTTCGACGTGTCAACTGCAATTTATATGGCCACCTAGATGAAGATATCTTTATGGAGCAACCTGAGAGCTACACAGATAGAACAAAAAAGGTCTATAAACTGTTGAAAAGTTAATATGGCTTAAAGCAAGCTTCTCGATGTTGGATCAAAAGATTTAACACGTGTCTTAAAGCTTTAGGACTCAGAGCAAGTGAAGCTGATCCTTGTTTGCACATTAAAGAGAGCCTAAAAAATAAATTATTGGTAGCATTATTTGTTGATGATGGATTAGTAATGAAATAGTAGTGAAATAGTAATGAAATGGCAAATAGCAAAGAAGAGGCTGAAATGTTTATAAAAGAGTTGGAGAAGGAGTTTTTTTTTTTTTTTAATAATTTATTTATTGATATTTACAACTGTATACTTGGAGTTTGCAAATGAAAATAGTAGTAGGAAAAGTGGTTAGTAAAAGTTTTAAATTTGGGAAGGAATTTTATAGAAGAATTTATGGGACAAA
>NW_027109833.1:7385-13413 GCF_000696795.3 Halyomorpha halys
TTTATTGTTTGTTATGCATGCTTGTATTTATGTGAATGATTGTGTTGTGTAATCATATTTATTTATATATATTCATTACATCGTTCTGTACATTTTTCTACTTCGATCGTGAATCGCTAGAACTGTTACTACATATTATTTCATTCATTTTAATTTGAAAAAAAATGGGTTCAAATGACCAGTCAGATGCCGACATTGCGGTTTCGGGCCACTTTTATCGCTCTTGTTCACGACAACACGCAATTGGCTCCCGTGAACAAGATGCACTATTTAAAGAGTGCCCTTAGTGAGGAACCCGCGTCGCTGCTAGCCGAATTCTCTTTTGATGCCAGCTCCTATCAGCCGGCTTGGGACGCTCTGGTGCGAGAGTACAACAATCCGCGCATTCTCGGTTCAAGATGCCTACAAAGGGTCTTGAACCACAAATGCCCTGCGTCTGGCGGTGAACAGGCGAAGTACGCTTCATATTTGGCCGAGGTAGGTGAGGGGGTCGAATCGTTTTGTGGTTTGGCCCTGGAGGATGAGTCGGACGTCATCCTGTCCACACTAGCTCTCCGAGCTTTGGACCCCCTCACCAGACGGAACTTTGAGCTTGCCCATGAAAGCAGCGAATTCCCCACCGCCGATGATGACAGAGTCTAATGGCGTGCAAGCTGTCTCACGAACTCGATATGCAGCCTCATTCCGACGCTCCACGTGCTAAACCCGCCGGTAGAGGAAAGGGCGGAATCTCCTTGCTTACCAGCAAAGTCGGCACGAAGGACCGTGTTTCTCCGGATCCAACCGGGTCGCCGCCTAGGCGCACGTCTCCGGGGAAATCGGGCAGATTCGTACGTAATTCTCTAAGTTTTTATTAGTATATTCCTTACCATTATCCGTACGTAATATTTTTATCTTAGCCTCAAGTTGTTTTTCTACCTCATTTTTGAATTCTTGAAATTTATTCATAGTCTCATATTTGTTCTTTAATAGATAAATAAAAGTCTTCCGACAAAAATCGTCAGTAAATGTCAACATATATCTAGCACCACCCCAAGAGGGAACACTCATAGGTCCACACAAATCAGAGTGTATGAGTTCTAGCTTACGTGATGATTGCACACCCCTATCTTTTTTAAAGGGTTCTCTGTTTTGTTTGCCTTTGATACAAGCTAAACAATCACTGAAATCCATTCCAATAGCAGAACTCTTTAATTTATTCATATAATATCTATTTAAGTGCCCTAATCTTTGATGCCTCAGATCATGAGGCAATTTTTTCACCTGTTTAATTTCATTAGAGTTTTCCCCTAAGTACAGTACATTATCCTTATCCAAAATTCTCAATATCATTTGTACGCAGATGATTTCCAAATTTACCTTTCCTTCCCACCTTCTGACCTATTAGTTGCGACGGAGAAGATCCAAGAAGACTTGAATAGAATAAGCCAGTGGGCACAAGAAATCAAGCTTAAGTTGAATGCAGAAAGGACTAGGGCAATCGTAATAGGATTCAATCACCTCCTGAAAACTATTCCTCTTATTCCTAATAATCCAATACAATTCCATCCATACGTTAAAAACCTTGGTGTCACTATAGACCAAACTCTCTCCTGGAAAAACTACGTCTCCGATATTTCCCGTCGTACCTTTTCCAACCTGAAGCGTTTAAATTATCTTCGTCACCTACTTCCTTTTGTAACCCACAGGCTCCTGGTTACTTCCTTAATATTCCCCCACTTTGACTATTGGTGTGTGGTTTACGGGAGTGTCTCTGGGGAGCAAAATTATAATGGTTAAATAATTGCTTTGTACGATTCATCTTTTGGGATGCCTCTGTCACCCGATTTTATGAAGAGTTGAAGTGGCTCTACCTTTCCTTCCGTCGTAAATATTTCCTTGGTTCCTTTCTCTATCAAAGGAAGAGATAGTTATCCAATACTGCCGTCCATTGTACATCTCAGATATCCTTCAATTTAATTCCTCAGTGCATTCCCGCAATACCCGTTCACGGCCCTTAGACTTATATGTAACTGCACATCGAACCGCAGCCTTTGGTAGATCTTTCCTCATCCGTTCCTCTTCCCTATGGAATTCTATTACCTCCTTTATTCGTAGTTCTAACACCCTTCCAATCTTCAAATCCCGTTTCGACTACCTTCTTTCAACCCAATTTTAGAAGAATAAGAATTGAAAGTTTCAAAAAAGCTTTATATATTTTCTGTATTTTATGTCTTAGAACTTCGTTTGTAATTGTAAATATGTACACTAGCAGAAATTATATCTGTTCATTTATTACTTTTTAGTTTAATTGTATTTGATTTTTTATCATTTTTTCCCCTTTTATCTACTATCAGAAGTCATCTTATGTTTTATGATATGACAAGTGGTTTCATTTTATTTGTTTTATCATTATTTTATATTTTCTGTTAATTATTGTTGTTTAATTTTATATTCTTAAATTCACTGTATTATTTTATTTTATGACATCTGTAATTTCATCTCTATTAGTATTTTACTCTAAGGCTCTAAAGCCTAATATTGACTCCTGTAAATTATTCTAAGGGGATCAATCCCAGAATAAATAAAGATTATTATTATTATTATTACATCCCCACAGAGGAACAGGTCGGGGATATTATGACGAAGACACTACACCTACGACCACGAAGACCTAGGCTTGAAAATTTAATCAAGAAACTTGGACTGTTTTCATGTTTGTCAAATTAAATAAAAGATAAAAAAAGGGAAAGTATTGTAGTAGAGTAGTTTCCTATTTTTTTAAAATTCTATTGGTACCACTGCCATATGTATGGTTACCTGGCTATAAGGTTGCATTGTTTACCTTTTGTTTACAGCAAAATATTGCCTTTGTTTATAAGTGTAAATTTCCGTTGATGTTCCCACTTCTCTTTGCAATATATAAAAGTATGTGTGTCATTTTTCAATTCATAGGTATCATTTCCAGTTTAATCACTAAATTTATTTTCGTCATTAAATTCATTATAATTCAATATTTCTTTTGGCTTGGCCAGAGATGCTAATTTCAGTTAGCAGTTTTTTTTAAAGACTGCTATAAGTTGTATAGCAATTATGTAAAAGTTCACATCCTTTATTGAACAAATTGGTTTCAAAGTCATCAAAATCATATTCTAGCTAATATCACGTAATACTTTTCACTTTATCAGAAAGCAATTCCAGTGTTCAGTTTTAAATTTCTGATAAACAGTCTTACCGAGTGTTACCTGGGATAATAACAATGTATATCAAAATGTAAAACTTTAGGATAATTCTGTTTAATCCGGAACTTTTACACAGACTATCCATAATCCAATACGCCAGTGTGACAGCAGTGGGGGTTCAAAAATAAAGCATGCAAAAAAAAACAACATATATCTCCAACTTATACATGTTATATAAATATTTATATAAACTTACGTTTATATAAAGAAACTATGCATAATTATTGTCACACACTAACATATTGTAACATTGTAACACAAACTAAAATATTTTTTTCTTTTATACGGTTGCCACAACAGCCACATATAAAAAAATAAATAAAATAACTATTCAATAGAGTTCCCCAGTCCAAGTACATCCAAGCTGTATTATCGCAAATTTCATTATAATTGTGTAGTGGTAATAGTGAATAGGACCATTTATAATATTAAATGTAAAGAATCGTGAAGTTGACTTCCACCAGGCACTAAGAAGTGTATTTGGCCTTTCCAAAAAGAAGATTATCATGCAAAATTGGAAAAAAAAACAAAATGTGTAATTATGTTTTTCTTTAAAGGCAGGTTGATTGCAATAATTAACACTTTAGTGCTACTTGGCCTTCTGTACTTGAGCCGGTAGCTACCAAACATAGACAGGGTTTACGTGCTTACAGTGGTTTTCAACAACATAAGTACTTTGTTCGTTCCGATCATCTGAAATTCAGCACTATACATTGTAGGATTCTCCATTTCCACTACACAAAGAGTATAAAATTTACGATTTTGTACACTAGGCAGAGATAGCCACTGCATTTAACAATTTTTGTATGTGTTTATTGGGCGGATTGTGTAACGGATTGCTTGAGAGACTTTTCTGAATTAATAGAAATATCTTATATTTTGTTTACATGTTAATGTATATTGTTATTATCCAAGGAAACCCTTTTTAAAACTATTTGTGAGTTAATTAAAACTACTTTGTTATTCGATAACGACCAATTCTATTGATAAAATGGAAGACATTTGGAGTACTTTGTCAGAATATTATGAAGATGACTTTGAAACCAATCTATTCAATGAAGAATGTCTACTTTACACTCGACTTATAGGAGTCTTAAAAAAAAAGGTTAGCACTGAAAGTCTTTTTGGTGAAGAAGAGCAATCATCGAGTTCAATGTTATTGAAAATCGATAACGAAATAGGATATCATGGGTTTAGAAGACTCGATGAAAATGATCCAAACTATACAATTGCTTTACAAAAAGCATTTCTCTGGAATAATCCTAAAGAAAAAAGCGAAGCATATTTTAGAAATCTTGCCGCAATATATGGCGACGATGACAGTAAAAGTGGAGAAATGTCCTTAGAGGAAGAGGACAGTAGTAGTTCAACAAATGTGTCGGAAGAAATTCTACGTCTGTATGCCCTCTCGCACCCTGCTTATTTGGCAATGGTAGGGGAAATAATGTTTGGCCATTCTAATGTGAACAGGATTGGGAAAGTGCGTTTTGGGTGGTCTAGGGGATCTGTAGAATTTGTAATGCTAGAAACACTTACGGAATGGAAGTCAATATATCCAATAATGCACGACCAATCTCTCTTTTTCACTATTCATTTACCAATGGTCATCAAATACTTTCATAGCAAATATCCGAACAGAGCAAAGGTAATGAAGCCTCGTTTCATTGTAACGAAACGAGCTGAGACTCTCAATAAATTCCTTTCTTGTTTGTTGATACGTAAAAACGTAGAACGGTTTCAGGTAAATCATTAAAAATAATTAATTTGTACAATCATTTGACTATTTTAGTATTTAAAAGTCCATTATAATTGATTATTAAACTACTTCATTTTTAAGCAAGTGATCAGCTTGAATCTTTACTATGATCCTATAATTAATACCCTATAGCAGCGATCATCGAAATGGACCATATAATTAGGGATACAACATCTTAGGGGTCGAAAGCTATTCCATTGCAAATTTGCTGATAATGCAGTATATCAGATTTTCGGGCACTTGTTAATTATATACCTAAATGATTAAAAAAAAATGATTTATGAAAAAACATTTGTTTATTTTTGTTACAAAAATAACAATCATTTGTATATAAAGCATTAGTATCTATAATGGCTTGTAATATCTGTTCCCAAGATTCATTCATTACTAGGCAACATGAATTCTACTTAATTACTTCATTGACCAAACATTGTATAGGAATCAATCCTTCATCTTAAAAGAAACATTATTTTTTTGGTCATAAACGACGCGGAACATTTTATTATTTTTTTTATTTTCATTTAACAAATACTGTTTAATAGATAAATTTGGACCGAACACAACTACATAGTACAATAGCCCAAGAGGAGAAAAAAGATAGTTAATTCACCTCAATTTTTTATTACTCTAATGAAAACTATATTTAATTACAAGTCAAAATTGGTGAGTCTGCCAAGTATAGGTAGGAGGAATACAAAATGACGGTTGTTTTAAAACTTAAGAAAATAATTTTTCATTCGGAGCTCTCAATTTAAAAAAAAAATTGGCGAAAGCAAAACTTAATAATAACATAGCAAGACATAGGAAGACATATTTTATGTCATACCTAATCAAAATACATAAGAAACTCTTAATAACTATGAAACAAAGCAACTCCACGACAACCATAACAAATATAAACTAAAATATAATTGTTTTATTGAAGAAAATTTAAAAATAGAATATCGATATTTTATTTTAATAAGTACATATTTATTTCGATATTTCCTATTGTTGTAATCGATAGGGAATATGAACATCAATATTCCGCTATTATTTTAATGAAATATCG
>NW_027109833.1:15483-18938 GCF_000696795.3 Halyomorpha halys
AATATGATGAATAATCAATATTAAATATCGAAATACTATTATTAAGCTTGAATATTTTCTTTAACAAAATATCGATATTTGGATTAAATAACATCGGAATATCTTTGCCATATTATATTATGAATTATAGATATATTACATTGGAGTGTATATTATCAATTATATTAAGGTGCGACGTTCGTTTTTTTTTTAGAAACCGATATTTCGATATTATCGAAGGAGAATATCCATATTCCGATATTATCGGTTACTCGATATCGATATCAAAATATCGGATATTGGAGACAAAATATAGATATTTCGATAATATCGATATCGATATCCCATCCCTAGTGCAGAAGAGCGTTAGACAGGCAGAGAGGAGGAGAGGAGACACCCCAGGTGAAGGTATGTAATTGTAGATTAGTCACCCTGGGTGGGCCCTGTAGCGTCGAAGGGGAGGCAAGTATGGGGTTGAGTCGGTAGGGGTTAATCGGTTCAATTACGGTACACGTGGTGAAAGAAATGCTTCGGGAATATAAGGCAATTATAGGTTGTGATCTGTTGGGTAAAGCGGGTGCGAGGGTTAAAAATACGGCAGGACGGTGGTATATCAAAATTGGAGGTTACACATTTCCGTGTCAGGGACTGGGAAAGGATGGTAACGTACGGGTGGGGGCAATTAGTAGGGAAGAAAATTGGAGGCAGGGCATCATGCAGGAGTTTGAGGATATCTTCTTTAAAGAAGGGGAGGTGATATCAGCGATGGGGGAGACGGTGCATGAAATAGAGTTGAAGCAGGAGAAGGTAACCTATGTAAAGGAACGTCGATATCCACAGGCACTACGTGAGCAAATACGGGAGAAGATTGAGAACTTAAGAGAACAAGGCACTATCGTTAATAGCACTTCGCCCTATAATAGCCCGTTATGGGCTATAAAAAAAGAAAGCAGTCGCGGGGGAGCAAAAGGAGAAGTACCGAGTAGTCATCGACAACCGAAAATTGAACGAGAATACGGTGGATGAGCGGTACCATATTACCCGGTTGGATGATATACTGAATATGTTGGGTGGATCGACGATATTTAGCACTCTAGATCTCAAGGCGGGGTATCATCAAATAAGGATGCATCCAAGAGACCAATCGAAAACAGCATTCACGTTCGAACGGGGTCACTATGAGTTTACGCGAATGCCGTCCTTTTTTTTTTTTTTTTTTTTTTTTTTTTTTTTATTTTTTTTTTTTTTTTTTTTTTTGGTTTGGCTAGTTCTCAGCGGAACCGGGTGCAACATTACGAAAACGTTTCTGAAGAGTACGCCTTGTTAAGTACTGAGGATCAGTTTCACTTATTTCAGAGAAGGCAGTTTCTTCATTTGTTTCCATGCCCGACATAGTTACAGAAGAGAGAAAGAAAAAATATATAAATATTTAAAACTGAAAAAAAGTAGTAAGTAAAGATAATAAAGACGGAGAAAATTAAATTAGTTCTGTTTACATATAAAAAATATTATAGTGTCTATAGATTTGAACTCGAGACGGATAGATCCTGGGTACGAGAGAACTGTGCGCTGCCAACTGAACCAAGAAAGATCAGATAACATCTGAAGCTACGGTATGATACCCAGTGCCCAACGATCAGTAGCAGGCCACGTCCAGAGACTGCCTGCCACGTCGGTCAATTCTCTATTGTACGAGCACTAGTTCTTGTTTTAATAATAGTCTATTTGATCACTCACCACACTAAAATTACGTTGTAATTGTTTAACTCCGTATAAAGTAATTGTTTACTGGTTTTCACAGCAATACATACGCTAATACCAGAGTGGTCAAGGAATAAACGGAGAGAGATAACTAGCTAGAACCTCAGTAGAAGCCATGAAACTTGAACCTATTTTTAATGACAATGTAAAAGGAACACGAAAGGAAAATGAATTAATTCATTTAAAATATCGACAAACTATTTTTATGCTTTTTATAAAATTCTCTCAATCTTTTTAAACTAAATATTGATATTTTGATGAAAAAATATTCCAATACTTTTTCAAATCATCGATATCTATATTATCAACAATGTTGAAAATCGAAATGAATCAGAAATTATCAAAATAAAATATCGAAAAACCATTCTTTAGCATTTCATAAGTTTTACTTTTCTTTCGTGAAATATTGATATGTCTATAAAATAAAATATCCAAATATCGTTTCTAATCTTTGATATCGATATTAATATTGCTGTATAATATCGAAAGGAACATGAATTTATCAATTTAAAATATCGAAAAACTATTTTTAATCATTTAATAAAACTTTCATAACCTTTATAAATTAAATATTTATATTTTGATGAAAAAATATGGTTATATCGTTTCTAATCTTATTAATATTACGGTAAAACATCGAAAGGAATTTGAATTTATCAATTTAAAATATCGAAAAACTATTTTTAAGCTTTCTATAAACTTTTCATAATCTTTTAAACCAAATATCGATATTGCCATGAAATAATATTGAAATATCGTATCTAATCTTCGATATTAATATTAATGACCATGAAAAATATCGAAAGGAACATGAATTTATCAATTTAAAATATCGAAAAACTATTATTAAGAATTTTATAAAACTTTTCAAATCTTTTTAAATCAAATATTGATATTTTGATGAAAAATATGGATATATCGTTTCTAATCTTTGATATCGATAATAATAACATTGTTTAACATCGAAAGGAACAGGAATTTATCAAATTTAAAATATCAAAAAACTATTTTTTAGCTTTTTATCAAAGATCTTATCTTTCTTAGCTTTTTATCAAGCTATCTATTTTTTTAAAAAATATCGAAATATCGTTTCTAATCTTTGATATCGATATTAATATTTTTAAAAATATATTAATATATAATATCTATTTAAACTATATATCGATATTTCCATTAAAAAAAAATTGAAATATCGTATCTAATCTTCGATATCAATATTAATGACAATGTAAAATATCGAAAGGAACATGAATTTGTCAATTGAAAATGTCGAAAAACTATCTTTAAGCTTTTTATAAAAATTTCTTAAACTTTTTATATCAAATGTTGATATTTTGATGTAAAAATATGAATATATCGTTACTAATCTTTGATATCGATATTAATATTACTGTAAAATACCGAAAGGAAAATGAATTAATAAATTTAAAATGTCGAAAAACTATCTTAAAGCTTTTTATAAAAATTTTTCTTTCATTTTAAACTAAATATCTGTAATTATTAATATTTTGATCTATTGTAATTACTAATCTTTGATATCGATATTAATATTTTTAAATATATATTAATATATAATATCTTTTTAAACTATATATCGATATTTCCATGAAAAAATATTGAAATATCGTATCTAATCTTCGATATCAATATTAATGACAATGTAAAATACCGAAAGGAACATGAATTTGCCAATTTAAAATGTAAAAAGAAAATTT
>NW_027109833.1:19734-20708 GCF_000696795.3 Halyomorpha halys
TTTTTTTTTTTTTTTGCCCAAACCCGGACAATATTCCATTCAACTATTTTAAAAGTTTGTATAAAACTTTCGTAATCTGTTACAACTTTACATCGATATTTCCATGATAAAATATTGAAATATCATATCTAATCTTCGATATCAATATCAATGACAATGTAAAATATCGAAATATATATCATATCAATGACAATATAAAACATATAAAGAAACATGAATTAATAAATTTAAAATGTCGAAAAACTATCTTAAAGCTTTTTATAAAAAATTGTCTTTCTTTTTAATCTAAATATCTATAATTATATTTAAAAAACCTCGGATTAACGTTGCTATTCATCGATATCTTAAATTAATATTTTAAATTTTCTATATATAGAAATATAGAAAATATAAAATATCGAAAGGAACATGAATTTGTCAATTTAAAATATCGAAAAACGTTTTTAGCTTTTTATAAAACTTTCTTAAACTTTTTATATCAAATATTGATATTTTGATGCAAAAATATGGATATATCGTTATTAATCTTTGATATCGATATTAATATTACTGTAAAATACGGAAAGGAAAATGAATTAATCAATTTAAAATATCGAAAAACTATTTTTAAGCTTTTATAAAACGTTGTTAAAGTTTTTAAATCAAATATTAATATTTTGATGAAAAAAATAGATATATCGTTTCTAATCTTTGATATCGATAATAATAACAATGTAAAATATCGAAAGGAAAATGAATTAATAAATATAAATATCGAAAAACTATTTTTAAGCTTTTATAAAACTTTCTTAATCTTTTTATATCAAATATTTATATTTTGATGAAGAAATATAGATATATTGTTTCTAATCTTTGATATCGATAATAATAATAGTTTTTAATATCGAAAGGAACAAGAATTTATCAACTTAAAATGTCGAAAAGTTTTTTTCATGCTTTTCATAAATCATTGTAACCTTTTTAAACAATATATC
>NW_027109834.1:0-22476 GCF_000696795.3 Halyomorpha halys
CACCGTCTGAACTAACAACCCTGCACTCTGGTCGCAAGTCGAGGAACTCCCTGCTCACAAAGTGTGCCAGCTTGCTCATATTCTCTCTACTTTTGTACTAATTTGAATTTTATTAATACACTTGTAAAATTTGAATTTTAATCTCCCACCATGGGGTTACGTGACCAAATACTAGCCTCCCATTGGCTGTCTAATGATGAGATGACCGACCACGTGAGTGTTAAAGGGTAGGTCGAAGTAAAAATTTAAATTCAACTCCCCCTCCCGTAGATCATGTGACCAGTGGTAGGGTCAAGGCTAGGGTCCAAAGTCCAAGGACACGTGAGTGGTTAAAGCTGGTTCGAGGCTAGGGTCCAAAGTCCAAAAAGGCTCATTTACTGTGCCAGAACCGGTCTTTTATCCCTACTTTCTGTAATACACATAATGTATAAACACACACAAATATAATACTTATAAAATAATAGAGTATTATTTTTTGTTTTTTTGTCCATTTTTCTTTCTTTTTTTTTTTTTTGTCCCTAACAGTATTTATTTTATTCTCTCTATTTCACTCTCGCATATATCATATTTCTCTTTTCCAGTGAGAGTAAAATTCAATTATGTATGCAAGTTTTATTTAAATTTATTAAAACACCCAGATAAAAAACATAAAATAAATCATATGAAAACGAAGCAGCCAGTAAATGAAAATGAAGAAATATATTAAATTAACACAAAATATTGGTGGCAAAGTTAAAAACAAATAAATAAATTAGATACATATAATAACAATCTGATGTATCTTTTTAATAAAACCGATCACATAAATTATTAAAGAAAGCGAAATACTGGATTTC
Source organism: Halyomorpha halys (assembly GCF_000696795.3). NCBI lineage: Eukaryota > Metazoa > Arthropoda > Insecta > Hemiptera > Pentatomidae > Halyomorpha > Halyomorpha halys. Next base: position 837 of record NW_027109834.1, read on the forward strand.
AGTATTTTAAACTGCAAAAATCGATTTTATGACCAGATGATATCTATAACAGACTATTCCTTAAGATATCGTCTTTAAGTTTCAATATGTTAATTCTGCCAATTTTTTTTTTAATAATTTATTTATTGTTATTTACAACTGTATACACATATATACAACAAGTAAATTTGCTGTAGGTGACAGAGTGACATGATACAAACATGTGGAGAATCTACCCACTGATTGAACTCCAATTCTGCCAATTAAACTCATTAAATAACACGATCTCTCAAAACCGTATATTTCGGACGAAAATTTTCGATTCTGAAGGATTTTCTTTTTATTAATTAATTCTAGCATGAATACAAAATTCCAGACCTTCCGGAGTGAAAAGAAAAAAGTGAATATACACGCCACACTTTTTTTTTTTAAATCACCATTTTTGAAATCAAGATATTCTACTTGTGAATGAAATGAAACTTTGAAAAAAATACCGTTCGACTGTTTACCTTAGATAGTTAAAATGTAATTAATTAGCAAAACAATGATATAAACCTTATCCTAAATCTTTAAATAAGGTTTTTTGAAAACATTTGAAAACAATGTGATATTTAAATTGAATTTTTTCCAACTTTTAAAATTTTAATTCTTAATTTAAGTCAATAATACCCATTAACATAAAAATATTACATTAAATCTAATTTCCAACAAAAAATAATCTTCCAGACTCCAAAGATATGAAATTTTTGTATTCACACAATAAATAAATATATATATCTGTATATATGACCTCGGAAGCAAAACTTTTCACTGGCGTTATATTTTTTGGCAATAAGTAATAAATCTGATTCTGTGTTTGTGTTCGGTCATAATCGACATAACGCAATTTAATGAGGTTGTGAGGATTTCCATCTTGTATGTTATGAAGTATAGATTTTATAAGTTCTGACCACTTTAAGCATGCAAAAGTGTATACTTGGCGCACCGATATTTTAAAAAATTCTCTTCCGATATGTTTTAAATTTATAGAATACTTGAGGGTTAGTGAATATAATAGATCTAGTATCAATTTCATCAGATTCCGTTCCGTTTTATTATTGATTTTATTTCCTACTGTTTTACCTTTTAATCAATAATCTTGAAACTGTTTGATATATCTTGCACTTCTACTTAGTCATATTCGTCAAGAATAGTGGATTGGTACAATAAGTTGTGGTTTAATTACATTGAACAACAAAAATATATTAAATATGTCATTTATTTAAGAAGAAGATGACCCGATTTTAATTTTAAAAACTATTTAATTAATGTCTTGTTGGATCAAAACTTGCTTTAATGGGTGAAACTGAGATCTATTCGAGCTTGATACTACAGAATTACTATATGAACTTCTAAAAATTTACATTATATTTACATCAGACTCTCATAATATAAAGATATCCATCGCAAACAACCAAGAATTAAAAAACTTTTCATTCCTTAACTAACTAGTAGAAGTACGATTATCGATTATGATATTCCGAGACCTCAGATAATTTATTAAGTGTATTTTTTTTATTACATTTTTTTAAATCATTTATTGGATATTAAAGATGATATGTTGTACTCTCCTAACTGATGTTTAATTTCAAGAATATAGCCAGAGAGAAACGAAGTTATTATTTTATGGAATTTACACTCCGTAAATTCATCCATTTGCAGTTATTAATTGGTCGGGAAAGTTATGGCTCCTTCTCATGCTAGATGCAGCATCAGGACTAGAAGAGAGCCTGGAATCCTGGACTCATCATCCCTTAAACGTCTCGGCTACACCGCCTGGGAGTCTAATGAAATATTGCAGTTCTTACATTTCAATTTCCTCACCGTTGGTCATCATTATTATTTTTCATACTTAATGAGATACGTTTGCAAAGTGTCAGTTTAGATGATAAGTCGGCCTCCTAGATCAGCTATTACAAGATGACCAGACGGAGTAATGTATGTCCTATACTACACTGTTATACATATATACATCACTTAGCCATGATTAAAAGTGTCCCGTTTTCCTTAAGCTAGCTCATACCATTCCTTTCCGGCTTTATACCATTTTTCCAATCTTCTTTTTTTATTCCTTTCCCTTACAAAAATGTCAGTCTGTCTAATTGAAAAATAGTCCACAGAGGGTCTGGATTTATTGGGTAGACCTTTTCTGGTCTAATCTGCAATTTCAATGGAATGCAAATTCTGGTCGAGGATTAACAAGTTAGTTCTTTACATATTTTAGCCGGGTGGTAAGAGACGGCAGTGGTATAAGACAAATTAGACAGTCCGGCCTGCCCCGCGTGAATATGTTTAATGTTCACATTGTAGGGTCGCTGGAGAAATATGGGCGTTCCAAGCTTCAGCATGATTATTTCCAGTTGATCCAGTCTGGTAAAGCACCGTCCTCTCTTCTTGATTTGATTATTAGAATTTCAAATCTTCATATGTTGAGTAATTGGTCCTTTTTGGCCTGTGTAGGCATTTCGAATTCCATAATCTAGAGGGTGGGTTATGAAATATTAATCAATCCCATAGTAACGGTCAATAAATTCCAATTTTTAATATGATTCACAGAACATATTAATAGGAAAATAGATTAAAAAAATCTATATTAACTTATTCTGTTATAAATAACTTATCGAGTTATTTGTAACAGAATAAGTTATCGAGCTCAAAGTATGTATGCCTCATCTGTGCAGAGATTAAAGCACTGTTGAAGACTTGAATTAACTAAAAAATTCTCCTCCTGAAACAGAAATAACTACGATGCGTCAACACTTGCCAAATGCTACAATTCAACATTTTATTTCAACACAAGGAGACATACTGAGGATAGATATTAGCTTCTGAAAACACATTAAAGAAATAAATTTGTTCAGTGGAGTCAGGATGATAAACTTAAAATTTCATTAGTTGAATATTGACTTAAAAAACACTGTTACGTAAAGTTTAATGTAAATTACAATGCATTCTCATATTTGGAGAAAATTGATTACTTCCCCTAACCTATTATGGATTTTATAGAAAGGATAAGTATTGTGATCAATAAAAATTTGGCATTTGAATTTTGAGGTTATCTGAGACCAAATAACCAAGTCTCATAAATAATTTTAGTATGTTCACTTGAGTTTGATAACCGGCGGCCAAATGAGCAGTGCATTTTTCCTTTTCGACAGTCTGATCAATGTTTTCATGTTACCATAGTTATTAAGTTAGTTTTTTAAATTTTACTCAACCTATATATGTGCCATTCAGTTGATAGGATGACTAACTGCATAAAATCATTCTTAGTATTTTAAATATCAATTCTGTTAACGCCAGAATATATAATTACCTAGTAAATAATATTTAGTTAGTCTTAGTTTTTAATTTAATAACGTTTATTTTTATTTATATTAATTTAATTGGATTTAGTTATTTGACTAGATAAATGTAATTATATTTGTGTGTTATGAGTAATAGAGACAGTTGGTAGGGGCTGATAATTGTTGCTAAGGCGTCACCTAGCAACGGACCGACCATCTTAGTTTTTTTTATAGCAGTTCCGGCTAATTAGTGGCCATAGTAGCTTCTAAGCACCCCCGTCGGCATTCATAATTTAATAGTTTGGACATTTCAAGTAAGTTAACCATCATTACAGTTCGGAACCAGACCACTTCTGTGTTTTGACTTTAATATGAGTTCCGGCTAATTAGTTGCCCTGTCTGCGTTTTGTTCACGTTATTTTATTAGACTTTTTTTGAGTGTTTTAGTCACCATAACAGTTCGGAACCTGACCAGTTCTGTATTTCGACTTTAATATGAGTTCCGGATAATTAGTGGCCATGAGCCCTGTCTGCGTTCATTTTGTCGGCTGGCCTAATACATTAATACGATTGTTGGATATTTGGACTATCAATGAGCCACTACACCAACTTTGAACTATTGCAGCCTGAACTACCAGAGCTGCGACCTACACATCTCGGGAGCACTCTTCCTCTGACCTATCGGAGTAGAGCAAACGTTTCGTCGAGCAGTTTATTTTATATATTTATTTCCTTTTTTGTGTAAATTAGTCTCTTTTCGTTTTCATAATTTATCTAACTATTTGATTTTTATTTGAGTGGCCTTTTTATTTTTACTTGTATTCATCATTAGTCATCTTTTGTTTATTTTAGTTTTAGTTTTTAAAATGTTTAAAAATGCCAAGTAAATGTTTAATCCGAACCAGTTTGTTGTTTGTTTATTTTAAACCCTTCCAATAAAAAGACATAGTCGATTTGAGGTGGCTTTAACATATTCTAAATATTGAAATTGGAGCTAGTCAATCTGTAAGGCTGATTTGGAAAATTAGTACAAGGAAGTAAGTATTGGTACTTATGTAGAAATATATCTTCTGATACGAGCGAGGGTTCACTTCAACTCAAAGTAGGGTATGTGAAAGTTGTGTAATGCGCACAACATATATTTTGCAATTTTTTATTCTGATCATTTGTCAAAGCTATATATAATTTTTATAATATACTTTGGTAGTAAGGTTATATATGACATATGAAACTGTGCACTATTTCAATTCATTGATGTATTCTATTGTTTCAGAATGGGTGCAGTACTTCGCAACTGAACTGAGGATTGTTGGAAAAACTATACATCTCCTGAGCCCATAAGATCCCCGCCATTAGAAGGAGCAAAGGATGCCGCCACTTATACTATTCACTAGGAATAGAATGAAATTCACAAGTGGCTCTATTCACACCTCAGCTTGCATGTAAATAACTTAATCGCCAAGCTACCTGGCTTCCCTCATACATAAGCATCCTAGTCCATTGTCAATCCGTCCTCTAGCTTAATTTTCAATCGGATACCGCCTCTTTCTTACTGAGGTACATTTTTTTTTTGTCTCCACCCTCCGATCATGTAAATCTATATTGTATGAAAATACCTAACACGACCCTGGCTATAAGTTATTCGATATAACCAGCTATTATTACCCACCAAGTTAAATATTCAATGAAAGTTTCGGCTTGAATAATTTTCCTTGATGATGTGGTGATACGGCGTCACGACTGTTCACGGTCTGTGTGGCGTTAGTGCGACTGGATTTATTTTCACTCCGACAGGGCATTTGGACCAGGATCGAAATAGTTAAAATGTTTCATGAATTGGACTCGTAATTTATGAATAGCTGATTGTGAATGCAATCTACATTTACTGCCATACCATCCTAAGGGTTTGGACCTAAATTTGTTTTGTACATAAATTTTGTAGGATCTACAACATATATGTAAGTGGGAGTAAAAATGTCCGAATACCTAGCCCTCTGAAAAAAGTAATGTGGAAACCAAATAAAGATTCATTTATTAGACGATTAAAAGTAAATTAAATTATGATAAATTAGTTCACCACAGTTTATTAATGATTTCATAACGTTTTAACCTAACTAGTCCACCCTTCTTCGGAATCTTCGGGTACAAAATATACCATGATTCACAATTAATCTAAAACAAAAATATAAATTAGAGGAGGATACTCCGGGTGGCGGTCAATAAAGGTGTCAAAATAGTAAAAGAAAACTATTTATTGTTAACCAACGTTTCTCTCAACTTTGCAGGGCTTCGTCAGGGCTGATAAGAATTATATACCAACATTTAAAGTGATTCGCCTAAAATAATAAAGTTATTCCTTAGTATTTTTGGTGTTATTTCATGTAATTTTAATCTGGAAATTACAAATAATTTCATCTTTATGCATGACTCTGCCCTGCATTTATCGTCTGTCATACTTTCGTTAAATAAGTATTATTCATAATCATAAAAAAAATAATTTTTTTTAATGAATATAATACAAATCTAAATTAGATTAATAATAAAATAAATCAATTATAAATTGTGATGAAGTAGTAACAGCGCATCATAACCCAATTCACCAAGCTGAATGTTTTTAGAAACGAGAGGGAGTGGACTCATGTAAGGCTATAAAAAACAATAGTTACAGGTTTTTGAAATTATTCATGGCTTTTTCTTGTAAATGTTTACTCCTTAGCAGATGTAGTAGGCGTTATGTAAGAAACAAGAAACCTTTAATAATGGAAATTGGTGTTGCTGTTCCAAGCCACAGATATACATATGTTAAAATATGTTATTGCAACCTTGTATTATATATAAGTATTTCGGTTAAAAAATCGGAGAGTAAGGAAAACAATTCCCATAATTTGAATTTGGTTTAGGTTGAGTTCACCCTGCCATATTTCTGTGATCGAGCTTTAATAATAGAGAAGTGAACTGGGGAAATATTTAACGCAATTATAAATGTAGTTAACTTTGACATGAATACAAAATTTATTTGTTATTGGTCTGTTAATAAATGAACATCGTATCTGAGGCTATTTTAGCTCAAACTTTTACACTCATTAAAAAAGTTTTGCATTAGCACTGTTATTTGCTAATCTTTTCCTTCTAAACAAGGAAGGAATTCAAGGAGTTAGATAAAATCCTGAAACTCCTCTATGTTTATTATTCCCTGTCGAGATAAAAAAAAGTGCCTTTTCTGAGGCTTCCTGCTGTTATGAAACGAAAAAGTGATGCACAAATTTTTTAATGAGTGTAGATCCACTGATTTTTGCCCAACCTCGTTTGAAAGTGTTCAAGTTTTTATAACAGAATTGATGAGTGTAAAGGTACCTCTATACGCTTGTCATCCTATGGCAAATATGGGGATGTGCGAGCGTGATGATTTGGAATGGCTGGTACAAGTTGGTATACATTTGTGGACGATTCGTCAAGTGTTGGTTTTTAGGCACAAATCAAAGGGCGCTTGTGCTGTATCCACACATTGGTAAATTATAAATATTTGAGATCTCTGGGTTATAATTAATAAAAGAATTTCCCTAACCTTCGGATTAAATAATTATTATAATTTAAGATTGTATATACTGGAAGAAGATAGTCGACCGTATGAAGTAGGAAGCTAGTCCTTCATTGCAGGTCTACGTCAGGGCTATCAGATTAAAACAAAGATGACAACTGAGTTCAGTTGTGATAGCTCTGACGAAGCCCTCCCTGCAAGGGGCGAAACGTTGGCCAACAATAAAAACTTTTCTTCTACTATTGATACTTTTATACCTATCTTTATTTTGTTCCTTTTTGTAATGAAATTAGTGTAAAGCAAAAGCAGTTTTAGATTTACGGCAAGTGACAAATAAGTTCATAATAGGTAAGGAATTTTCTATCAAAAGTTGGTGTGTCCACTTTTCAAATATAAAGTTTTTTTGTCGTTTGCTTCCTTAAAATTCTACTACCCAACATTATTCAGAATATTTCATAAGTAGTATGTATTAGGTATTACTAATCAACATGTTTTAAATATAAAAAATTAGGTTATCTAAATTATAATTTTTTAATAATATCTTCCAAAATTGGATAAATCGACTTTTTGTAGAAAACTCTTCAGTTGTATGTTTTCGGAAAAAAATTATAATTATAATTGTAAATATATTTACAAGCATTTCTTCCTTAATTAATTTTTTGAATCATTAGTTTTCGCATGGACATATTATGAAATGTTATAATTTTTTTTTTTTATTTTAGTTAATTATTTTCAAAAGTGAACCTCAATTAGGAAAAAAAAAGTCCCTTCACCTAAATTTATGTAGTTATGTTTTAGGAAGAGTAAAAACAAAACAGAGGATTAAAAAATCTCAGTTCCCATATCTCATACGAATCTTTACTCCTCAGATAATGCTGTGTTGATCTTATTGATTGATCTGATTTGGTTCCAAAGTCACAAGTGACCGCAAGCGAAACACTGAAATTTATTACAGGAAACAACGCCTGATTAACATTAAATTATAATTTAGGAAAAAAAAATGAGGAAATGTGTATTTACTAATAATTAATTTGGAGTTTTGGATATAATTAAGCACACATATTGAAAAATTAATAAATACAAGGGCAATTATATTCGATTTCTGAAACTTTTCATTTGCTCATCTGAAAGATAATGAAATGCATAGGAATATCTTAATTAGATCAGTATTAGCGAAAATGCAACAAAACATTTTGTTGTACATCGAACCCAAAGTTTAATTGTATGTTTTGACCCATATAATGTATAATAAACAATTGTTTAATCATTTGCAGCGTTTTGAATATCTGGATCGAACTTCTAATTACATAAAATGACGACTTTACATTTAAAAGGACTTCTCGAAACAAATAATCCGAAAAATATATAAAATATTAACTAGTATAGCTGTTTTTTAAAAAAATAAATGAATAAGAAAGCTTGTAGAATAGCTTTATGTATATGTATGAAAACATAAAACGTGGGGTCCTTGTGAAATTCCATTTCTCCTAAGAGTGAATATGTACATTTAAACAGCAAACATAAATCTAGAGATGATGAATGGCTCTGAAATCGCTTGTTTAAATGGTTTTGACCCCTTTTGTATCATGTAAGGGGTCAGATGTACAGGACCATCATATAAATGAGTGAACAAGTAAATAGTTGAGTTATCTTTACTAATATTACTGTATGCATAGATAATGTCGTAAATTTGTAAATTCTTTGAAATTATATATAATGTACAGTATATATACTTTGTATACTATACACTTCGTTTAGATCTTCTGTTTGATTTTTTTTATTTTCATAAAAATATATTAAGGTTGATTCAAAAAAGCTTTTAAATTTTAGTGATTAAAATTACATGTTAATTGTCGGCCTCTATAGTACAAGCATTAATTAATTCTATTTTTTAGTGTATTTTTTTCTCATATTATGATACCGTCAAAGAAGTAATAGTAAAAGAATTACTTTCACGGTGATTTTGAATGATTGGATGAATTTTATTATTATTACAATGTTTTTTAAATATGCTATTTCTTAAAATACATTCTATCCCCATAGGTATAGAAGAGCTATATATAGAAATTCTAAATCTTATGCAACATTTTCCAATTCAATTAAAAAATGTTTTCATTACATTTGAACCCTTTTTTATTTCAAATGTCACCTATTCCAATTTGATTGTAACTCATTCCATTTCAAAAGTAAAATTTTCCATTTCAATTTTGACCCAACTAGACTTGAATTACTTCGTAAAAATTATTTAAAAATAATTATGTAAAATTCAATTATGACTTTTCAAATGATTTTGGCATGCTCAACTGACATTTATACAGTCTATTAGATAATCTATTAAACTATATGTACATAAATTAATTTTTTTTCGCGCTGGAGGGGAAAGGTAGGTTTAATCAATTTAAATCGAAGTTTAAGGTTTTGGAAGTTGCTAACATTGAAATTTTATACAAGATCTAGAATTACGATTTATAAAGTTATTGTAGCTTTAAACAAGGACAAAAAAAATAAATTTATATAAGGATATAATAAACATAAATGTAAAAGTTTAATAAATAAATGAAATTATCATAAATCTACACGGTATCTTGTTTTCTCCTTCCATCTGCCAACCATTAGGAGCTTCAAATCTTCCTCCACATCGTCTAGCCAGCTGATCCGGGCACGTCCTCTTTTCCGTTTTCCATCTGGTTGGATCTAAGCAACCACCTTTTTGGGTATCCTTTCATCGGGCATCCTCTCAACGTGTCCTAACCATCTTAATCTTGCATTTTAATTAACGCCACGATGCTGGGTTTCCCGTACAAATTTATCGGTTCCTCATTCTTTCTTCTACTCCAAACTCCATTCTTCGGGACCCCCCCCCCCCATACCCTTCTCAATACCTTTCTCTCCCAGGAGTTGAGCATCTTTTCTGATTTTCTTGTCAAGGGCCATGTTTCTCAACCATAGATCAGTACTGGCCTTACGATGTTTTGTAAATGACAACTCTCATCCTTTTAGAGAGAGCTCTAAAATTCAGTATTTTCTGCAATGAGAAATAACATTTATTTCCTGCTGCTATCCTGGACTCTATTTCGCTCTCTGCTTTGTTATCATCTGTAACCAGGCTCCCAGGTACTTAAACTGGTTTTCAGAACTGAAACTGTGGTTTCTGAACGTCACTTTGCTATTCTCTTCCTTATCCTCTCTTCAGTTTTTCATGTACATCGTCTTGTCTTCATTCACCTTAAGGCCCAATTCATATGCTGCTTCTTCGAATTCCTGGAATGTTCCTTTCAATGCTGCTCGGGGTCTTGGGGCAATGACTACATCATCTGCATATGCTAGGTGCTGAGACAGTCTATTGTAAATGGTCCCTCCTGGATTAGTTCTGGTTGAAAGAATAGCTACTTCTAATGCTATATTAAATAGAAGAGGAGCCAGAGAATCCACCTGTCTCAAGCCATACTCCACAGAAAATTCCTGGGACAGCGAATTTCCAAGATTAACTTCATTAATGTTATTTTTACCAGCCTAACTAGTTTTTTTGGTATGTCTACCTTTACCACAGCTTTTAAAACTTCCTTTCTGTTCACACTGTCATAAGCTTGTTTGAAGTCCACGAATAGCAGAAGTAGGTCTATGTTATACTCATAGCACTTCTCCATTGCCTTCCTCAGGGTGAGTATCTGGTCAACTGTCGATCTACCGGGCCGGAACCCTTCCTGATATTCTCCTATATTTTCCGTAAAATCGGTCACTATTTTATGTTGAAGCACTGCCAATATTTTATAGGTTGTGCTTAGTTGACCAATGCCCCAATAATTATCACATGTCAGCTTGTCTCCTTTCTTGTGTAAAGTACATATTGCTGCTCTTGTCCAATCTGCTGGCATTTTTCTTCCGTCCATATTTCCCAAATCAAATCATAAATTGCATTCCACAAATCACTGCTTACATATTTCATCATTTCTGGAATTATCTCGTCAAGACCTGGCGACTTATGGTTTCTCAATGATTTAATAATATCAATAATTTCTTCCTTCTCAGGAGCTTCCACTTCTTCTGCATTATCCTGTTTCTTACCCAGGAGTTCTTATAGATTAAAGGTTTCTTCAGCTCTTTTCTTAGTAGCTCTTGTGTTTAACAATTCACTAAAATACTGGCTCCACCTTTCAAGATTTGACGTTTTTTCACCAATCAGCTCCCCTTTTTCATGGTCAATGATTCAGGATAAGTCTTATCCGAACTCAGAACCATCTTTTTGCCTTATGCCTATTTCTGTTGTACTATTTGTTATAAATACGTTTCACTGACTTTTTAAAGATTGTTGCCAGATTCTAGGGCTATAGACCAACAGGTCCGGAAGAAAATTCTTTAAAAAATAAATTAGTAAATCATTAGTAAGTTGGTTCTGAGTACGAGGAAGGCTAACTCCGGAACATTCATACATGACATGGATGAAAAAAAAAAACTAAGGGAAAATTTCAATTTTAAGTTACAAATGAACCTTCTCATTCTTCTTCTATAGCTTCCCCTCCCCCCCGCGCGAAAAAAAAATTGAATAGTAAAAAAACAAAATTAAAGGTTAACGTTATTTTATAAGTAATATGGAGTTTAAAATTTTGACTCAATCCAAAATTGAATCCATTTATGCAACAAGGAAGCAACCAAAATGTTTTGTTATCTTTTCTAAGCTATATCTATCTATCTATCCATCCATCCTACATCCATCTATCCATCCATTCATACATATATTCTTCGAAATTTGTCCAGTAGTGTCTAAACGTTATGTTGACAAATTTTTTTCTAGTGTTTGTATGAATAGCTTCGGTAATGAGCAAGTACAGCAAAAACATGCATGTAATAATTCTAAAAACAGACATTTTACTGATGAATTCATGGTTTACTTTCTGTTGAATTACTACTGGAACACAATGGTGACTATAATTTAATGGATGACAGTTTACCTTAAATAAATAAACTAAAATTCTAAAATATTACCTGTCACACCTGCGTTCACTTCGTTAAACGGTCAGAGCCAGCAGTATTATGAGTGTTACATGTAGGCTACAAGTCTAGGCTACGCCAGGACATCTTCAAACAGTTCCGCCGAGGTACAAAGGTTTTTAATATCATTTAACAATATTATTTTAATTGTTATTATCCATAATATAATTTTCTTTTTAACTGAGTTTAATATCACGGACATATTTTAGACAGTAAATGTATGAATAAAACATACTATTTTATAATAAGTTCTTAATCTTAAGTCCATTAAAGAATAATAATTACCACTGTATTTATTATTTAAAATTAATTTACTTATTGAATAGTTATCAATACATACTATTTGCATTTTATTATTATATTATATAATTGACAATTATTAATAAAATTATAATAATTAGATCATTACAAAATATACAAGAACTATTTAGTTATTTCAATAATTCTTGCCTGCATATTACACTGTATGTACAATATTTTAACATAGAATCAAGGTATTCATGTAAAAATTATTTCAATTGCATAAAATATAGAATTGTTATTTCTATATGCATAAAAATGCATCAACCCTTATTGATTTATAGTTTTGATACAATAACACGTGTTTTCGACTGTAATGTTAATTTTAATTATTAGTTGTAATGATGGATTCATAATAAACCATTTTAATGGGTTTTTTGTTTGTAACTAACATTTTTTGTAACCATGCCAAAATGTGTAGTTTTTGGAGCAAAAATAAATAAATATAATTTCTAAAATGTTTCTTCTAGAATTATAAATGTGGAATTACTAGTTTAAATTAAAAATGAATATTGATTTTACATTGATTTTATTATGATTTTCTCTTATTTCAGTTATGATGGTTTCCAAAGTTTTACAGTTAACTGTTCTGTATTATTCTCATATAAAATATTAACATATTCCATCGTCCAGTGGTTCTTTCATGGGATGAAAACCCGTTGCCGTGTCGCGTGTTATAAGTAATGAATTAATAAATAATCTTCCATTTGCACTTCATAACAAAGTATTCGAACCGCTTCTAGAATTTTTCACGGGTAAACCTCTAATTTCACGAAATAGGCATTCATTGGCGTTTTATCCTTCTGATTGCCCACACAAGGAGAGATGGAGAACTTTCAATATTAAATACACCGTTTGCTAACTGAAAATGACACCTTAGATATAGTAATTTTGGTAAATTCTCTAGGACCACACCTGAGCTCGCAACCTTACGTAATTAACCGAATCGGATGGCTAATTGTTGGAATATATATTTAAGGCGAAGGCCATGAATCGCTTCTATTCATCTATTCATTATTTATTAGATATAGAGAAATTGGATGAATTAATGGTTTAGATTGATATCGTTTACCAAATCCACTTTGTAGTTGCCTCTTTCCAGGTCGTCAATTAACATGTTTTATAGCTAGCTATATATTTATTTATTTGTCTGTGGGGAAAGCCACGATACAAATAGAGTTGGCCGCAATGTATTTAAGTAAATATTGTTAGTTTATAATTAATTTTGTATGAGAGGAAACAAATTCTGCCTTGATATGGATACAAATAAACAATAAACCACTTAAAAATTAGCAAATAAAAACAAAAAACCAATAACGAAACAGCTTCTCAGTTGGCCTCTAACTTTTCTAGAACTCGGTTCTATTGTGACGTTTAAATGTTTTTTTAAAATTCATTTATGCTATTTTAATGTTTTGTTTTTTCTCGTTTGGTTATTTTTTTTTTGACTTTATTTAATTTATTCACAACTGTAAAAGTATTTTTACAACCAGCGAATGAGATGTAGAGAGAGAGAGAGAGAAAAAATGTCATGAAGGCATGAAGGTTAAGGTCCAATGATGCCTTTCCATTAAAATTGAAATTTAGAAATCAATTTAAGAGGTTCTTATTCCAGCTCCTCCGTAAACGTCGTCTCGTATTAGGTAAGTTTCGTGTTAATAGTCCTTGAATTAGAGGGTTAGTGTGTATTGGAAGTGTGTCGTGAAACCGTTTATATAATGATTTAATGGTTGTTTTGGTTATTTTTTAAATATAATTAACGCGATGAATTGAACGATTCATCCGGTTTTTCGCAAAACCTCCAACAATTTTGTGGTGATAATATGATGTAGACCAAATCCGAATCCACCACACATTTTCTAATGATAAAATAAATATTTGAACGTAGTTTTTTTAAAAATTTCCCTATAGTATTACGGAAGAGGAATTAAAGGCCGAGTTACTATCAATACAATTTGATGTTGAATATTTATCCAGAATATTACAGAAGATAGAAAATCTAATCCTTTATGTTCAAAATATATTACAAATACTGAAAGGGCTAAAGATTTTTTTTAACTTAACAATCTTTTTTTTGCTATAATAACTGTAGAACCTAAACATAAAAACAGTGATATCCCAAAGTGTGCAAACTGCCAGAGATATAGTCACACAAAAAATTATTGTCGTTTAGAATCGAAGGAAAACACCATTTCTAAAAATGTCAATTAAAATTTACGGATAAGCCTTTTTGTGAATCTGCGGTTGCGGCTAATTACAAGGTTTGTAAATATTACCAAACCATAAAAAATAAAATAAACTCACCTCCTGAGCCAAGTACTCATACAACTGAGAATAATTCCAACAGAACTAGAAACTAGAAATATTTCAAAATTTTCATACCCTGATGCTACTCGATTTTAAAACAACAAAAATTTCAGTCCACAGTCAATCAAGACAAAGAAATAAATGGTGAAAATAATTGTCTGAACAAATATAGATGTACCCTTCTATATTGTGGAATAACCCAAACAATATGTCTGAACTGAATATAATAAAATTTTGAGAAGGTATATCTAGAGCTAGGTACTTACTAATTATAATATTTACTACCATCAAAAGCCTGTAGATTATTGTATTCATTTTCATTAAAGAGGTTATAATTTCTATTCTTAATAAGAAATATATTAATTTAAATAAATATGTAATTATTAAACTCTTTTGAAAGATATTGTCTCTCTGAATAACAATTCTGCAATGAATTCAATGCAACGAATTTTATTAGGCGAATATATGTAAAGAAATATTGCTGAAAATGGTCAAATTCGAGTAAATCATGTACATTTCACAACATCTTTACAATAACTATATATAGGTATCTTATAAGTAATATAATCTAAAATGATGTGTATAACAAAATAAATATTTAACAACACACTAATGTCTTTTGTTATAATGACTTTTTAATTCAGGAAATATATTCTGTTAAAAAAAAAATAAAACAATAAAATAAAAATATATTGTTAAATGTTCAGGATTTTTCCGGAATGTTTATGGATTATTACGATTTCTCCGGTAAAAAAATGTATTTATAAAATTGAACATTTTTAGCGCGTAGCTCAGAAAGTATACATTTTCTTGATGGTTATTAAATATATGTATGCCAATCAAACTTTCTCCTTCTTAAGAATCTGAAAAAAAAATATTACTGATCCAATTTAATGATTTTTTATTCACTAAAAATAAAAAAAAACAATATTATGACGATGTCAATGAAGTAGATAAAAACAAAATGGCATCATGAAAAACCGAACCATATTCGTTTATAGTGACGTCTGAAACCTGTAAATACCATTTTTTTTTAAAGTAGAAAATTTTCACCTTCATTTATTTGGAGAATTTTTTTTTTCTACCGACCGTTGTTCAAATAATCGTTTATAACTTTGCATTTTCTCCAATTTCTAGGGTAATAAAACCGTTGGAAAGCTGAATGATTTTCAACCTACATAAACAAACTTTAATTTAAGATTTAATGATCTTATAAGAAAAAAATATTGGTTTTTAATAATAAAGAAACATTTCAAACCTTTTATTTTATATCTAAGATTCTAATCTATTTAATTAGATCCGGATTTGTGGCCTTTGGTGCAGTTTATAGCCCTACACTGCCATCGCTAAACTGGATACAGTCCATCACGCCAGAATCCGAATCGCGACTGGAGCATTTCAAACAAGCCCCAAGCTTATGCGCTGAATCCGGACGATCACCACTTTTCAAAACCGGACTATCGAAACATCCGACACATAAATATATTTTTAATCAAAAATCACAACACAAAATAAAACACTTAATCAGAAAGACTCTCCTCGGCTATCGCTTTTCTCAAAACGATAAAAATTGACAAATGCGAAAACAATTATCCACTATGGACCCTCCAACCTACCAAACCAATTCTAGACCGGTCCAAATACTCGAAAAATAATATCCAACCAGATGAATATAAAGCCCACTTTTCTCGTCTAATTAAAAACATGCCAGAATCATTTATAATTTATCCAGACATTATAACTAATGACTCAAAATACGAAATTAAACGCCACAAACTATATAATATATTCACTACCAAACTTAATGCAATAGCAGCAGCACTTAGCTTCTGTTTGTCTTTGAACCACAACAATATAACAATAATTACAGACTCATTAAGCTCGTTAAATGGTTTAGATTGTATGTATCCAGAGCATTCGAAAATTTCCTGCATCCATTTTTACTTAAATATTCTACACATTATGGGTACTTCAGTTACATTTATATGGGTTCCAAGTCATGTAGAAATCGCAGGAAATTGACTGGCCGATCACGCTGCAAGAGAAGCACTCGTGCTTCCTGGACGGAGTAAAACAACTCCAACAGAAATGAGCTCTTGAAAAGAGAATAAAAGATAAATGGCTGTCTTTGTGGAGTGAAAGCCCAAGGAATAAAGTGAAAGTTATTAAAAACGACGTCAAGCCCTGGGGTACCTTCAGCCGCAAATGCCGTAGAGAGGAGTTTGTACTGACCAGGCTGATAATAGGTCACACGAGGCTCACCCACTCCTATCATATTTCAAAGGAAACGCCTCCGAAATGCCAGTATTGTAACAGCAATTTGACAATTAGCCATATTTTCCAAGAATGCCCATATTTCACATCACACCTCAATAGCTTAGGTTTAAACACAGTTATTTCAAAAACCCTTGGAGACGATAAAATAATAGAATTAGTGTTTCAATTTTTAAAATCAAAAGATTTATTGACAAAAATATAACATTGACCTTGGGGGAAAATAAAATGTATTAATAATAAAAATAAAAGAATAAATAATCAAATTATAAAAATACATAAAATCAAACAAATATAAGCAAAATTAAATAAGGTACAATAGCGTTAATGACCAATGATGCTCCTTGGCAAACTGCCACGATAAATTAAATCGTGTTGAGGTTATATATATAAATATTTTACTATAAACTTTTATTATATAATGTTATTTCCCGCTATAAAATAAAAAGTTATAATAAACTATTAATTAAATCATTAATCTGATGTATGAATAACTAAATATATTAATGTATTTCAAACTTTCAATTAATTTATCTACGTTCCTAAATCCAGCAATTGCAAAGCATTAGCCGGGCCTGCTATTATTGACATAAATTAAGTTAATCTTTGCTGAACTTGAGTGTTTTATGGATATTAATATTAAATATTTTAGGTTTTTATTGCATATTTTTTCGTACTTTACTACTGGAAAATCCTGTCTCTAGTCATATCCTTTTTTCAAATAAGAGGAGTACTAAATGATGTCTCTGAATTTGCAGAATGTTTTGGAATACTGTGAAACTATTTTCTGATACTTAAATAGATCACTTGAGGAGGTCAAAATATATTTTTTGTGAAATTGCTCAATAGTGCTTAGGAGAAAGTTAATGAAGGGAGACTTAACTAATGCATATTCAGCGAAAATGTTGGGTTCGTAAAGTTAAGAACCTGTGATAGAAAGGAATCAAATCTGACGTTAATAGGTCCCGAATTCGCGATCATTATCACATCTTTGCCAGATCAATAAACAACAATCGTTTCAGGATATATTTAGCAACCGACGGATTATGAAAATTCTCAATAATTTGTGGGTTATTACGTCTGTTTCCTCTGAAAACCACTTAACGTCTTGAAATTATATATATTTGTTTTAGAGCTTGAAAGAAATCTATATTTGGAACCCTAAAATATTGCTCATTAAAACTTGATTCTAATAGAACTGATAGAAACAAGCATCATATCTAGACGATATAAAATTAAAAAAGTATAAAATTATACAATTAATAACAGCTTACAACTATGATGGGATTCATTATAAACATACAAAATGTATTGTTATAAAAGAATGTTAACCGCTTTATTTTTACTTTCTCACGTGTGTCTGTGTGTGAAAGGCCTACTCAAAAATGGAAAGTCGTACAAAACTGAAATTTAATATTTAGGGCATAATGGGATGGCATAGCAGGTTTTTCATTTAAGTCAACCAACCGAAATGGCCATTGTAGACAACAGATTCCCTCTTTTTTAGGGTTTTCTTTTTTTTATATAATCCAAATTTATTTATTGATAGATATTATAATCTGTCACACCGTTGTGGACAATAGGTAATAGTGATGAATGTGGATTTAATTAACAATGGCCCTATTGATTTTGGTTATGCTCGGTAAATCAATGTAGGTTTAAGTGGTATTTAATATCAGATCGCTCTTATTCTCACTAAAATAGACTAGTAGGGCTAAATGAAGAATTATTAACAAATCTTTTTCAAATGTACCTTTAATTTCACTTATTGTAAAAAATAACTTTATCTCATTTTTAGAAATAATAAACAATGTATAGATACTAAATATTGGTTAAATAATTTATAAAAAATATAGAGACATGAGTTTGAATCAAATTAAGCCTAGACTCCCTTATGTCTTCTGATCCCATTTCTTAGTGCACAGTTTCATTTTCTTTTGTGAAATTGTTGCATTTCTGGCGGAAAAAAAATTAATATTAGTTTTTTATATTATATACTAATTTTTATTGTTAGTAAATATTGTTCGATTTGAACCACATCTGATATATTCGTGTTTCTCTGCTGTGTCATATTTTTTTTGTCTCTGTAGCCTGGAAGAATGCACATATTGTAAGACGGGACGTTCAAATTCACTTTTTTAAAACTATTTATTAACACCTTAACTTCTAATAGATTGATTATTATTAAACATTTGATACATATGTGTCTACTTCATACTATAAAGTTTGGTTTTATATATTATTGAAAATAGAACGATAGAAACTATTACAATATGTCAATTACGTTTCAATAATCTAATATTGCCAGCTTTTACAATAAATTAAGATAATGTTTAGACAATTGCCTTGGTAACGATGGTGGGCATTTGGACTCGTTCCAAAGTTTAATCCCTTTAATTGAAAAGGTTATATTAATTTTCTAATGTTCTAATAACGTAACTTGAATGAAACATAACGGTGTGAACATATAAATTACATAAACAAACTGATTTTATAATCGATTTATTTGATGATGGGAATACCTCGTATTTATATGTATATTAAATTATTCATTAATGCCTTTTTATTTTTTCGGATTATTTTAAATTTTCCTTTGTCTCTTACATATTTTTTTTCATTTTATTTCATGTAATTTGTTTTTATTTCTATTATATTTTTGATATAGGATCATATTTTTATTAATACCAATCAAGATAGCATTACATCTTATTTATTTATTTTTCTTTTCTTTTCTTATACTTTCGTATATAATGTAAGAGTGAGTATTTGAACACTAATACTTATTGCTCTCATATTGTGACAGATTGTATTAATTCTTTTCAATAAAATTTTTTTTAAATTATGTATTAAGAATATTTTTGTAATACAGGTTGAAATAAATCAGGATGGGATTACTTACATAGAGTGTGCTCTTTCAGTCAATCCTGTCATATGACTTTATTGTATTTCATATATATAGTGTTTCTAAAGTAGTGTTGAAATTATTATGAACTTAGGAATAGTTCTATTACTTGGAAACTAGATTTCAGTCTCAATGAAAATAAGCTTAGGACAAGTATACTAGATTATAACGGGTCTTTCTGTATTTATACACATATTTTTTTACACATTTTTCACTAATGATTTTCACACATTTTATTATATAATATTAGCAGGAAGATATATTCCTTTCGTTAGAGATCTAACACTTTTGTTAGATTTAGGTTTACAAATTCATATTATGTAGGATGAAGGTACAATTTAACTAATCTCTTTCATCAATTTATCTTTTGAGAACATGATATAAATTCCTTTAGGACAAGACAGACTGAAGGAACGATAAACATCTTCATTCTCTCTCGGATTGCGAAATGAAAATTGTATCGGTCTTATCTAAATTATTCAAAATTAAATCTGTGTATCTCACATCCATTTTTAGGTAAATTATTTGTTTTTATACTTATTAAAGATTTGTTTGCTAGAACTGTGGATTGATTGCTTTTCGTGAAGGACTGTCAGTAACAATCTTAAATCTGAATCAGCTTAGCAAGTTGTTTTCTCAAACAGTTTTTCGTGCGACATTTAAGGAATGATTTCGCAATGAATTATTTGATGTACCAACCTTTTACAAGCCTATTTCGAAAGCGTTTTAATAAGAATCTGAATCTCGTTGGAATGTTTCAGTTGCAGCTTACTCCTGCAGCAGTTAGACCAATTCACCTAATTACCCTCAATCCAGTTGAATAGAAAATCGGCCATCAGTGAGCTTTCCTATCCGAGGTCTTGGACGTTTGAGGGTCTGTTCAATAATTTATGCCCGACAAGAAGATAAAACTAGTCCGTTCATTAAACATGTAAATAGAACTGAATTAATAGTGATTTGTTACTTCGTTGAAATTTAAATTTCTAATTGTAGAGAAGGAATCATTACTGAGATCATTTCTAAATGCGCTTAGTTATTAGTTCAGCTACTGCCTAATAATGGAATAATATAATAATAGAAAAAAATAACCAATTACATTTTTTTTTTTTTATTAGGTGAAGTACAACGATTTTTATACCTAAGCTTAATTATTTATCTCATTAAGGGAATTAGGCTTACTAATTTTATTTTATATTACTATAATTAGGATTACCAAACATAACGAAGTACGTAAAACAGTCAACGATAAATTTCCTTTATTTGAAAGATGGATGGTTGTTCAGATACTTTTAGTTATACTGGGTTAGTTCCAGACAATTTAATTAATTATATTGTCCTTCTAATTACACTTAACCATTTTATCAAGATGCTAGAAATGCCCTTATAAGAGACACTGAAACACCAATATGGGTTATTGTAGTGGTGAACAATTTTAGAGTGGCATAAGAAAAAATAGCAAAAATTATAAATGAAAAAAGGAATGACATCAATATTGAAGATGGTATCCTTGAGAATGACCTGAGGGTCGAAACGTTGGGAAAATTTTTAAAAAAATAAAGGTTGAGGGAAAAAAAGGATCAAATTTGTTTTAAATTAAGAATGAGTATCTATTAACTTTTCCTTTTAAGCAAACTTCAGAGTCTTGTTTTTATTTTCCATTTCTAAGATTTGTCTCTCAATACTTTTAATTAAAAATGTTCATATGATAGGAAAATGATGTGAGAGAGAAAAATTGTATTTATTCTGAAATGTTTTACACATGGGCAAGAAGTAATAGTGATGTATGTAACTATTCATACTATATTTATCACGACATGGAATCCTCATACAAGACTAAAAAGACAAGAAACTTCTCGTAGATTCCGACAATTGCAGCATTTACTAGACAAACGGTCTAAATTGCCAATCCATTACAAAAGGCTGATCTACATGACTATTATAAGGCCTATCTGGACATACGGAGTTGAGCTTTGGGGCTCCACTAAACCATCAAATTCCTCCAGAATCCAATCCTTATAGTCCAAA
>NW_027109834.1:22821-39772 GCF_000696795.3 Halyomorpha halys
TTAACTAAAATAAATATATACAGAATTATTAAATAAGCGTAACCATTATTGTTAATATTTGTATAAACTACACATAAATTAAGGCCAGGTGCTACTTCACTTTAAAATCCGCCTGTTCGGTTTTATGAGTGCACTAAATGTACTAAATTTAACTGAAAGAAAATTTACTTAAAGTGAAAGAATATGAATTTATTGAACAATTTACATTATTGTATAGAGTGGGCAAGGGAAAACATTTCTAGAATCTATTTAATAATTTACATTGTTATAAGGAGGGCAACGTGAATTAGGCCAAGAAATTTTTAATTGGGGTCATTGAAGATTGCAAATATTGTCGAGTTAATGTAATTGTATGGTCCAGTTGGGTAAGAAAGAAAATTTGGAGAAAAAATGACGCTTTACCATCAACTGAGCGAGTTTTCAGGTGGATCGTAAGGCGCTATGTTTTCTCATGGCATTCTTATCTCTCCTTTTATTTTACCATCCCCAGCCAGGTAACTTTGCTTGACTTATAAAGACTACGAGCGCATGACAGCGTTGATTTCATGAGAAGAAAAAATGATTTCTCTGAATCCCAGTAAAAACATAGTTCATTTTTCTCTCGGCTGCCTCTCCCACACCGATCGCTGGAAACCTAGTTTTTTACTACACATCAAACGCACAGGAGAACAACATTTAGGTTTCTCTCATAATCATGTAAAAATCTTTTTGTGAATCGGTAGAAAGATGAGACTCCAATACCCCATTCAACGATATTTCAAGGTTTCCTCTCATTCACATATACTAAAATAATTTAACCTAATATTATAAGTATTTAAGAGTTCAAAATGGGTTTTTATTGATCTGATTTGAAATTTGCTCTAAAATAACTCCAGTCACAAAACTTAAAATTATGTTTTACTCAAAATCTTAAAAAAGGGAACCTTTTTAGTTTCTCGGCTGAACTCTCTATAATAGTTGTTCCAAACCCATAGAACTCTAAACCGTCTAACCAGAAATTGACCAAGAGTGGCGCACTCCCAGTCATAATTTAGGCAAAGAGAGGTCTCCTATGGAGAATATTTGAAAATTAGGAAGCTTAATAGTGCATTTTGAGTCACCTTTGCTATGAATTTATCCGTTGCACAGTTACCTCTCAATTATCAGAAAAGACAATTAATTAAATAGTTCTTACAATAAATCCTGATGAAACATATGTTGCGGGACAATCCTGCGGCCTATGTCTAGGAGCTCGTGGCTCATTTACGGTCCTCGGACCACCGGTTGGGAACCACTGATTTATATGTATAAAAATCCAGATTTATATGTAGATCCTATGGAAATGCTAGTGTTTCCGTCATTTTCAACTCATATTTTTTTCTTTTCCCGTTTGCCAGATTAACTACTCTGTGATAAATGACAGAAGCAATTTATACCAATAGATATCATTAAAAATTAATCATGTTGAAACCTTCGCTGCAGTTACAGTAAGGAACACCTGGCGACTTGCATAAGGTCTGTTGGGTTGCACGAAGGCTGTTACAACCAAAAATGAAATAAACGATCCTCCCCTTTACATTTAACATGGACCCGCCGACACGTCCTCCAGCAGCCGACGCCAAGCCTTGTAAAACGGATGTCGGATTTCGGATTCGAATGTCGCAGACGTACTTTCGCATATATTTAAGAGGAGATTTATCCTCTCCTGAAGGAGGCTGGCTAATGAATGGGATCAGAGAGCTAGTGCGACCCTTGTACTACAAGCCCTTGAGGAAGGCGTCATCCGTCCTTATCTCCTCCTGGGCTAAATTAAACGACTCTTGGCTTCAGCTCTTCATTAGTTTGCCGCTAACAAGGAGGAGCGGGCGTCCATCTTCGGCGGCTTGGCTTTCCCCCTTTAGGACTGTAATTAAATGGCGCCGATTATTTTAATTTTATGGTAAATAGTTCTCTTAATGAGCCTCCGCGAATCGTGAATCACGAATAAGTAGGTGCTAATGATTGGGATATTGTCCTTTCTTGGGCTGATCCAATGGCCGTAGCAATGGAAATGTGGACATTTTCTCTAGCTTTCCCAAAGCTGGTAATTATCCACTAATAGGACCAAAATACTAAACCGAAGAATAGTGAGATAGTAAAAATACGACAATTGGTAAATGGAAAAAATACAATGACTTGTAAAACAATGGCTTATGACCCCACTTAGTTTAGCTAGAACTATATGCATAATAATAATGCTTACCTTTATTAAAAATTATATTACCCAGCATTCTGAAACAGGAAATCCATCGCCTATTTTCAGGTATCCCGGTTGCAGGGTTGATGAGGATGAAAGATTTTACAATTTGATTAGAGTATTAGAGGGTCGAAAAATGAAATTGTAGTTGAATGAAAATAATGTAATTGAAATACTGTTTGAGGAGATCTGACAGCTGGTATGTATTTTATCTATCGATATAAATAATTTTTGAAGAATCTGTCTTGTTTAATGATCCCTGAAGTTCTTCTTCATATTTATAGTCTAGCTTAGGTATATTATTATCGATGAGACGATTATTTTGTATGTGAAGAGAAGACGAGAATATTTACAGTATTGTTCAACCAATCCTTGTCATTTAAATTTTGTAAGAATTTCTCGGTTATGTTTAAGTCCTGAATAAAAATACCGTGCATTTTTTTTTTTTTTTTTTTTTTTAAGGTCTTTAAAATTAAAAGCTTCATCCAAGACTGAAGATTCTGCTTTTAGATACCGATTGCTATATAATACTTACTCTATGAACGTATTATTCGATAACTAATTTCCAATTACTTTGTAAGTATATTATTCATATACTTTACCATTTCCAAACCTACTTTAGCACATGGAATTGAGCTGTTAACCCTGATGTCCCTTATAACAGAACCAGCCTTAGTTGATGTGAGGCCATGTGCAAACGTTTACAGCTAGCTCTCCCCGTAGTATCAACGGATATATTCTTCTAGGTGTATCCCTCTTGCGTTAAAGTAATCTATCCTTTATTTATTAACTGTAGTATTTCACAATATTTTTATTTCACATGAAAGTTAAATCTCTTTTTATTTTTTTGTACTTGCTAAATCTCTATACGTAGGAGGCGGACTCATCAGTCATAACTATCTCGGCCCGCCCCTGCTTTTTATGTCACAAATATATTTATTCATTAAGACCTCGATATCCCATTTACTTCCAATATAGTCCAAAATAGAAATATCTGCTTTTAATTGCAAAATTCTTAGTAGTACTTTCACTTGCTATTACCGTATTTTTATCGTCTTGTTTCACATTTTATTAATACTTTATGCATTTCAATAAATAAATATAACAAAATAAACAAAAAATGCCTGTTTTTAATTTTTTTTTAGAAATATTAAATGCATTATTCATATTAATATTAAATATTAAGAAACCATAAACATTAAAACCAATATTTTGTTTAATTTCTTAAAATCACCATTTTTAATATGTTTCTAGAAATCAGATGAACATTTTTCATTGCATTTCAATCTGTTTGTTTTTAAAATGAGTCATACAACTTGTTTGTCTTCGTTTGCGTTTCATAATGACGGAATTAGAATGTGGTTAGTATTCAATAGCCATAGGCAATACAAACGACCTATTTTTTTATTGTCGATAAGACAAAAACGCTATTTGCACCAATGCCGCGTACTAATGCTTCGTATTGGAGATCACATATGGTAATGATATCGGCCCTGAGAGGTCATTTATTATTAATAAGATCCTAAGGAGGATAAAAGAAAAAGACAGAGACCATCGGGAAGAATGGCGTGTCATCATCCAGTCCATTTCCGCTATTATGCAAAGCTAATGCATAAACAGCAATTGGCCATTGTTCACCAAATGGCGGTCAAACAACGGCCTTTGTGAGCGAATGAATACATTATTCATACACAGAAGACACCAAGAAGAGGAGGTTACCGAACAACCGGTGAGGAGGAGGCTATGCCCCGGACCCGGCACAATTAGCCCGGTGATGGATGGACTACCAACACCGAGCACTGACATTTACTTCTGCCTCTCTGCCTGTCAGTACTAATAAGATGGCGGCAGCGGGGCTAGGCCAATCCGATACTTCTTGTCGTACCCCCTTTATGGGCTTCTTTATTTTACATGATAGTTACTATTCATAAATTGGATCCTAATTCACCACTGTTGCCAAATTTAATCCAATTTTACTGAAGAGAATAGGAAGAAAGTTGCAAATAATGAGGGGCGAGTTTTTCACGAGTGAGATTAATATTGTTCCTAAGCAAACAATTTTTTTCAAAGAGTTTCAACGTGCCTTCCTTATATTGTTTCATAAGAAAAAAACATGTAGTAAAAATAGACAGATTAACCGAATTCGGTATTTAGGAAATATCTTTTCAAGCAATTTTGAGTCCTTCGTGGAAGAAACATACATATTTTTTTTATGTCTAATAAGGTTTTTCATTACATGTAAATTTCTGTAGTAACTGAATTATCAGGAATGTGCGGGGGACTTCTTTATAAGTTCATATTTATACTTTTTCTATTATTATTAAGGATTTAAATTATTTATTACTTCAAATATAAAAGATTAAAAATACTTTAAAGAAACATTTTTTTGAAAATTTGGCATTTAAGCCTTCTCAAAATATTTTAATGAAGATAATATTTAACTGATCTAAAATATTATTATTTTTACATGATATACGCATATATAATTTTAAATTGTTTAAGCCTTTATGATAAAAATGCATACAATCGATAATAAAGTTTCACTTCCGGTTACTCTCAATGAAAAAGTTGGTGTAAAATACCAGGTATACATCTGTTTTAAATATATAATTTCAGTTTTGTCAGACTTTTCGGTTTTGATAAGGAAGTTGACATATAACTAACCGTTTTGTGAGACTTGGGCTGAGGGGTCTCCAAATATATATTTCTGTCAAAAACTCGAATTCTAAATTTTTCAAGTAGTACTTCCTCTTACTATAGTATTTTTTATATATATGTAGGCGATTGAAAGTAAAAACAGATCATATTGATCGTTAATATTGATTGATTTTTAGATAGGGAGGTGACGGTTATATATTGATTCAACAGTATGCATCAAACTTTGTATTATTGCTACTTAGAAGATTTTTAGTGACATTAAACTGTCATCTGCTTGAGTGATTATAAAGACCCAATATTAATTAGTAGTCACTGGTTATATAGTTACTAACTACGGTCATCAAATGGGCGTCCGTGGTTGCCTCTGGAGACACCAAGTCAGTAGACTTTCTAATAAAACCATGAATATAAATATTTTGTCTAGTTATGGATATTTTAAAGCATGCTTTGATGAATATAATATCCATTATAATTGCGAAAAACTATTCATTACAACAAACCAATATTCTACTAAAAAAAATATTTGGAAACAAAGACCGGCCGTGTGGATGATTATATTTTCGTTTCTGAAATTAAAAGTACTAAATAGTTTTATTTTATTTTTTTTAATGTCTGAATTTCTATAGCGAATCATGATAAAACCTTGACTATCTTTGTGTCCTCTCGCATTCAGAAGGAATTAATTGTGATCCTTGAAGACATTTTGCATATTGCATTTCTAAATTATTTATATTGTATAAACCTCATTTCTGTGTTTTGAACGGTCTGAAATGTTTCCAATTGTACGTTACAAAGCTTTGCTCTTATGCAAAATAATTTATTATTTTGGCAATGACCAGGGATTGGGTACCAGTTCAGCTCCAGCACAGTCGCCCAGTTCGCTTGACCCCTGTGAACCTGTTCCTCTTGCAATATATTCGTGGCAGCTGATTAAGATGTGCGGCAGGTAGCAAACGGACACTCACCAGTTATGTTAATGCCAGTGACCGCGTAAGTGCGTGTTGTGTAAAAGGCAGACAGTAAATCACGCGCTAGGCCAGTGTCATATGTAAAGTAGAAGTTGCGAAGGCCATCGGCAATTAGGACTAGGGATTCTCCCTAAGAACTGGGTAGTTTCGAACTGATCTTTGAAGTCGGCGAAGATTGATGGGGCGGTGTTTAAAGCCCGAGGGGAGGCTGTTATAGGAAATCCAGTGGATTGCAATTGAAATCCGTTTTATGAAATTGTTGTACGAATCACTTGGCATACTCAGTATCTCAATTACTGTAACATTTCTTACAGGATTTTTTTTTAAATTGAACTTTCACTAGAATATCTGTGGAATTATTCATCAATTAGTGCAACCTATTATTTTAAAAGGGACTGGGCATTATTCTAAGATAAAGATTAATATTCTCTCTAACCACTCAAACCCCCTAGTTTCTAATCTTGCATCCTCTTCCATTCCTGACAATCCTCCGAGGTGCCTGAAAAGAAGACGGCCACGAGACCAGCTAATGTAAAATGTCATTAGAGTGCTACCAATGGGTAGTTTCTCTATACGCCTGTAACACTCCAATTAAACATAGATCAGATTTACTAAATGTATTATAATGTACAGTTGTAAATAGCAATAAATAAATATTAAAAAAAAGTTAATTAACATTATTACATTAGAAATGTGGTTATACTCGGGTACTTCGTGTAAAGGAATCCTGTAATTGTGTATATTTACATAATACCTTAATTTAATTTTTTCCTATGTTGTAAATATATATCTCCTGTCACCAATTTCTCCTGCTGCCGAAGTAAATATTTGCTCTTAATGGGCAGCGAATATCTTGCACGAAAGACTTGCACATGCGTGACTATGGCTTGAACCTGGACATTAATGCGATGATCAGGAGAAAATTTGAAGATCTTCCGGTTAGCTGCCTCCAGGGCCCTGTTTCATAATGGAAGGTAATACAAATATTATTTAGTTCAAAATACAAGTATCGAAACAACGTGTTAATTACACTAGTACTTATTTTTTTTTCATAATAGGGAGGGCTATTAGTGATATTACAGCAGTTATTAAGTACTTGTACAAGTCAGTGTAATTGTATTAAGTTAAATCGATAAGACAAATAGCATTAGTTTATTATATTGTACTTTATTATGAAACAGGGCCCTGAATAGTAGTGGTGATGACTCTCACCACTGCATCCATCTACTGCAGGCAGTGTCTCTTCAACTCTTTATCTTTATCCCTTCCATTCGGCCTTGGAAAGAAGGTATTGGGTAGAAGGTGATCTAGCCTAGTGTACCCTCAAATTTAAAAGTCACAGGCCTGTGACCTAGTGGCCCGAAAGGAAGTGCCTGACAATTCGCGTCAGTATATGTGGTTCTGGTCAGGAGCAGGTCGAACATTTAGGTCCAAAATAGACTTATGCCTGACGGTGTGAAACCCCGAGCGGAAAAGCGCCAGTCTGGTACTAGTGACGTAAGTACTACTGCCTGATACTGCGCTATGTCAAACATGGAAGTCTCCAAACAATATGCCGACCCATCACCTGGACATGGAGAGCAGAAACTTCACAAAAGTGAGTATTGCCCACGGTATTCTATAAACGCAGCTGAACGTGTACCGGTGTTTCAACTACTCGTCAACTGTGACTATATGAGATTCTTCAGTCGCTGCAACTGGGTTAGAGATACTCCTCGACGGCATATATTTTCTGATTAGGATCATGAGACCTTCTTGAGTGAAGTGAGTGAGTGAATAGACCTCTCGTTATGAGGCATACCCATCCAGAGACGATGAGGCAGAGAGCAGGGTGTCTTTTGCAGGTCTATGCTTAGCCTGCTTCGATTAGAGGCCTGTGACGTAGTTGTTAATGACGGAGTGACAAGTTGTAATGACAGGCAAGTATCTTGGTCATTATTTCCAAGAACGTAATTGCCATCATCGACCAACGCATCCAATCGCATGGACCAGGCGAGAGCATAGTTGTTCGATAATGCTATATATAATCCAATGCTATAGATAAACCAATATGGAGGTGTAAAGGACTCTTCACTAGGACTGCAGGAGACATTTGAGCCACTTGTCATGGCAGGGGGTTGCTGTTTTATCCTCTTCAGTACCTGTAAGTAAGTCTTCCTGGCTCAACTATTTTTTAAAATATCCAGCCGTACTCTTGCATGTGGCCAAATGTCCAATCTTGCCCTCACATTATTCGCCTTGAAGGGCTCCCTCACCGTGCATTGTATAGGGAGATGGGGTTCCTCGTGCATTGGGCATACACATTGACGTGTGTTTATGTGGCCATATTGCTGGCAGTTAGACATCCCACTTCACAGCCATCCTCCTTGCAGGGGCTTATACTAAATCTCACATAATCAATGACCTGAAGTGCTTGAATAGTAGATGGCTTGACTGACCTTGGGTTATAACTTGTATGAGTTCAAGGGGGTACCGCTGATCGTCTTCATGTAGATTTGCTAAACGCCGTGCCATTTTGAAATTTGGTAGGAGTTGGCGGAGTTCCTCAATTATGTCATTCAGCGTTTTTAGAGGATTTGTAGAGGATAAACCCCTTCTAGCATTTAGCCCCCCTCATCTAAACAAAGTCATAAAACGGTTATAAGCCAATATGGCGTGAAGGACTCTTCACTAGGACTGCAAGAGGCCTTTTTGTGCTGAATTGTCACCCATTCGCTTCTCTTACCATCGCTGTGGAACACGGGCCTTTTTTCTTCTCTGTTACTTCGTTCAGCCCTTTCCGGTCCATCACCTCATCCTGAGAGGAGATGAACTCTGAGTGCCACTACCCCCTTGCACAAACACGCTCATGATGAATGGATTGGATATTATTTTGTATTGTAATATAGTATGTTTTAAATGTGTATTATATTGTACATTATATATATATATATTCATGTTCATATTATATTTTTAAATGGAATTTTATTTACTACAGATTGTTGGGAAGCTTTGTATTCAAAGAGATAGAAATAATTACTGTTCACGTTCAAGTTTTAGATATTAGATTTATCAAATTCCATTCAATGATTTCATATATGCATGCGTCAAAGTATTTTCAAGGACACACTTATGTTAAAAAAAAATTGTTCAAGAAATACAATTTTTCTTTTATTTCAGTACCCCTTAGTCTGATAGAAAGCAAAATAAATAAGATCATATACATATAAATGCATAAGCTACTTGAACTGTAGTGAGAGCTACATTTTAAGCAGTTTATGTAGTGGTGTGATGGGCAGCACTGAATTTTCATAGAGCAGATCTAAAGTGTTGTAATACTTGAGTATTTTCTTTGTTATATAACTAAGAATTAACTCTAACTTATCCTAAATATGCCTGTCTCTGTTGCACACGTATTATGTTTGGTCCTACAACATGCATTGTTGCAACCTTATTGGAGCTGAAGATGGTGTGAGTGACTCGAACAGTGGGATGATGTTGCTCTTCAGCGAGTCCAAGAACTTGATTTGCCTTTATTTTATAAACTCGGAAGCAGTCGACAGATCAAAGAACTCGTGAAGTTTCATCTTCTTCAGTGATGTATACCTCACCATATTCCGCAACATTTTGTCCTGAAACTGTTAATGATGGTGTTGCGTTCCGTCCTGAAGACGGATATCTGATAAATATGAGTAGATAGTGTGATATGTCTTTCCAGTATGATTCCTAGATAAACTATTGAGTTCGATGGCGCTAGGGTGGTGTCCTCCACTCGGTAAGAGCGTGGTAATGTGGACTTTTCCCTTTTTGCAGAGCAAATATCACACAGTCCGTGAAGACCGACTAAAGTCGGATTTACGTTGATGTTAATGCTTCGAAATATCAGCGTGATATTTCTACATACAGTTTCGACGTGGCCCAGTGGCATAAAATGCCGTGAGACACGGAGTCGAATGATTTCTTGCAGTCTATAGAAATCATGTTGCTGCATTTTTGTTGAGGTCTCTGCACACCTCTGTTTGAAGGCTCATAAGATGATGTTCCATACTGAGATGTGCTTGATAACCAGTTTGTTCCTAGGGGATAACTGAGTTCTCCTCACAAAAGTCTCGAAGATAATTAAGAATAATTTTCTGGAAAACTTTTGTGAGATGTGGATGTAGGCTGACAGACTTGTTATGTTCTGCTTTATACCCAGTTCTGGCAGCTTTATACCCAGTTTATCAGCAGAAACAGGATGGCATGTTTCCTCCCCCCCCCCCTAGCCCCTATAGAAAAATTTATATTGTTGAAAATGTTTATATATATACATATTTACAAAATTGTTCTTTTACTGGAGCATTGCTCCATTCTAAGGACAGGATGAGATTTATAATTCTTTGAGTGTATATAATGTTTAAGTAGACGAGGTGCTGGGGAACACTTCGTTTTCTGAGTTTTATCCTACATACTAAAAACTAAAACTAAAGAGTGTCCTTTCACTAAATTTCAATGGTCGGTACATCATTGGCTACGAGGGTGGAGGTCCTGGTGTCAGTGATTGGAAGAGTGAATTGGTCAGATGTTTGAGGGAGTCGAAGAACTTGACATGCCTCCGACCAACGAACTCTGGTACTGTAGGTAGTTCGAGGAGCTGAGGAAGTTCCGGAGGCTTCTTCTTCTTCCACGATGTAGTGCGGACCATCCTCCGCAGCATACTATCCTGGAATCCCTGAAGGTGGTGCTGCGTCCCATCAGAGAGGTATGTGAAGAGTGGTGGTCCGTAGAGAAGGCCTCAGAATGCTCTTGTAAAATTGGAGTTTAAGCCGCAGAGAGAGCGCTGGTGATGTGAGGAGGTGGTTTAGTCTGTAAGACCGCCTTCGTACAGTTCTCGTTTTCTGGTAGAGGTGAGTGGAGAACTTGAGATGACGGTGTTATCCAGTTTGAGCGACTTCGGGAGAGTCGATCGCTTGTACTGTTGCTGAGCGAACACTATGCAGTCTGTCTTAGCTGGGTTCATGGTGATGTTTAAATTACCCAGGCGTTGAACAATCTCTTTGCAAACCGCTCCGGCTCGACCTAGGGCATGTTTGGGGTTCATGGCATGTTTCAATTTCTCGGGGAAGCATATCAAGTGGAAGCACGAGTTTCGGTATGGTTCATGAGTTGAGCTATTCCTTTTCTCGGGAACTGTTTCAGGAGGATCGTCTGGACCTCTTCGTGACCAGGGGCTCGGTTGCCATTTGAGCGTCTGAGGATGGCCTTAAGTTGCTTTGCAAATTGTCACCCCTGTCCAGAGTTGGTGTTGGTGAGTCCAAAGTCCTAGACTGGATATCTCTATCGAAGTGATTCGCGCTGGAGTGAGAAGCCGCTCGCTGCCGTGAAGCCTAATTGTGGAAGATTTCTTCACTGCGGTCTTGGCCAACTTACAGAATTTCTTGAACTCTCCGTGTGTGGCCCGCAGTTGGTCGGCCCAGATAGATGTTTTACACTCTTTTATGAGACTTTTCATCTTACAAGTGATTAAAGGCTTTCTTGACGTCAGGATGGACCCTGGAACGGTACCAGGTGTTTTTCAACGTGTGTTGGCTTTCAATGAGCGCCAGGATGTGTGGTGGTGGCGGACGCAGATGAGGTGAAGATGGTCAGTAAGTTGGGATAGACTGTACTGCTGCCATATGGATAATAACAATGAACTGGGCGGTGTATCTATCCATCTGCTCTCTCGTTTTAAGTATTGTCAAAACTGGTAGTCTTCTTTGTATTTTTCTCAGTCGGCCTCCTGGTACCGCGTCGTCTTCGGTTCGTCTGGACGTCCTTGGATGATATATAGAACCAAGCGGTGGTCTAACGACAAGGGATCCATCGCAGTACAATTCATGATACGATGTGGCTTCCTGGTGAGGTAGAAGGAGGTCCAGGGTGGAGGTAAATCCGTTGCCAGGGTTGCGAAAAGTATTTGTGCCCGGGGAAACTACTGTGAATACAGATTTAACCAAATCTTTTACTGCTACGTTGGTCGAGGTATATATTTTTCTACAAACTACGTCTACGAACTACATATCATTAACCTTGAAATATGTATAATTATGTAGTCAATAGAATTGATTGGAAGCTGAACTAACCAATGCACTTGGTAGGCTTCAATGAGTTAGGGCCCTCGTTGGAGGTCTTTGCTTGCTTTATAAACCCTGTCACACTGTGTTGTTTTTATATTCTTAAATAAATGTTAAATTGTAAAACAATATAATATATATATATTCGTTGTAGCTAAACACTTTTTCTGCTTGAGTTTTCTAAAACCTTTTTTTAAAATTTTCCTCCTCTTCTTAAAATTTTATTTATTTTTGTACATATAAATCAGACTATACCTCCCCTTCCCCATAATAAACTGTTAAAAAATATATATAATATAACGGTTATATCAACCATATAAGGCCCACCAGGCCGATCTGGTATAAAATAAAACAAAAATACATATAAGTCGTTTTTCTATAGACATTTTTTTTTTTAATGTTAGAAATAAATAAAGCATTTATTATACATGAACATTTTGCCTCAATTAATATTGTTTAAAAAACGAATGCTATTTAACGTTCATAAATTAATAAGAAACTTTTTACTCAATAGAAAAAAATGATAATAAATGTAGATACAATTTATATTAATAACATTTTGTAAATTAAAAAATCGTAGTAAGTGGTAGACATTATTGTATTGAAGCTAATATAACATAGCTATAAATTACACACGTTTTCAGATTGTGTAAAAACACAAGTTCTTTCTTAACAACTTTGTAAAACAAAAGCGGACATGTGTACATTCAGTACTACTGAAAAAATTACCGTGAGAAATCATTTTCTTTTTTTTTTTCTCGAATTGGGAATGGACACGGAAATCGAATTACGACTGAAGAGCTAGATATGCCATAAAGGACCAAGTACATTCTCCTTATCTACTTTTTGTGGTGTACATTGTTTTATATGTGTTGTTACTGACATTTTGTCGGAATTCGCTACGTGTTAACAAGTTTTAGAACCCACACTTTGGAGTTTCAAACTCTCGGCTCGTTCTCACTCAATGCAAATGCAATCATTAATGCAAAGTGTACAAGAGAAACCTTCTCGATTTACCTCTTAAACGTAGTTATCTCAATACAAGTGTAAAACCCCTAGCTTGGACCTCACGGCGATGTTTCCCCCGAGATCCACCGACGGAGGTTTCCAGGAAGTGATGGACAGTGGGATAAGAAAGGATTTCGAACGGTCCAGGTAAGACTGCTCATCCGTCCCAATTTAACGGTATACCTCGAGGACTGGTGCATCCCCTAAAGGGCAGATACGGCGGTGAGTCGGATCACGTCCGGTTTGATTTAACAACGCAGGCATCTTTCCCACGCCGGCCGGGCCCCTCTCGGGCCGTATAGGGAAGTCACTCTTCTAATATATCGCCACTATTTTTATTGGAAACTTTCAATAGCATCGACATTGAGAAATTCTCCATTTTCTCTTTTTCCTTCCCTTATTTTCTTACGGGGCTTAATTCATCAACATCCGTTTATGTCTAGGCTTGGGGACTAGCTACACTGTTGTTCTTGAACATACATAAGAAAATGTAAGAATAAGTTGTGATACTGTACATCACAGTCTAATATTCTTCTTGCAATCTATATATGAAACTACTAAAATTT
The DNA here is from genome assembly GCF_000696795.3 of Halyomorpha halys. Classification (NCBI taxonomy): domain Eukaryota; kingdom Metazoa; phylum Arthropoda; class Insecta; order Hemiptera; family Pentatomidae; genus Halyomorpha; species Halyomorpha halys. The sequence goes on from NW_027109834.1 coordinate 36,311, forward strand.
CAACAATGTTTTTAATCTGTTATATTCATAAATATAAATCTTTTCGTATCAAATTATGAATCTACAATAACTAAGAATGAGAAGCTTTTATGTAATTTATGAATCGTCATCATGTATTTTTCATTAGGAAATGAATTTAAATTTTTTATTTTTTTTTTATAACCTAACTGAAGATGCATTGCCTTAATTTTGGACGGAAAAGTCTAATTGATTATTGTTCCTTATACAGTCATCATTTCTTTTTTTTTTCTTAAATCCAGGTTTTCTTATATGTCGAAGTAACTGCATGGTAAACTTTTTGTCTTCCGTTCTTCGTAGATATGACGGAAATATAACTAGACTAAAATGATGTTAGACCAAATGAATTAGGAAAGTAAATTCTTCTTCAATCTATAGTCTAGTAAAAATAAGTTAAAATTTAGTAGTGCCTAAAAGTGAGTGTAAAATAATTTCCGTTAATTGATTCCTATGGAATAATGTGTGAAAAACACGATGACATAAAATTTAATTTTCCATCGAGTTCCTTCGTAAGGCGAATTTTTAAAAATCATGTCCTATGTATTTAGATTTATTGCCAATCGCTCATAAAGTTTTATTTTGTAGTCAGTGTGAGCTCTGATTAGCTCAGAGAAGAAGATCAGCTAGAAAGAAGTTATTACTTCTTTCATAATTCCCGAGATAAAATTTTTCCAAATCCAATATTTATTCTACAAGTATGCAGAAATCACCATTTTGAGGATTTGCCAAGGAAAATATCATGAAAGCCGCTATTAATACGAAAATAATCACTATAAACTGCTGTATGGTGCATTTAAAGTAGTTCAAATAGAACTAACGTTTCATAACCTCGATATCGAACTTTTTTTGAAGCTATGACTTATCTTGCATGATGTAAAAATATCAATTAGCTGGACTAGAGGAAAAAGAAAAAGCTTGATATTAATTATATTTCATAAAATGATGTTTTAACTCATTGATAATTATCTTTTTTATTGTTTTTGGACAATGATGGGTTTTGAAAACTTCTTCGAAACTATTGAACGTAAAGAGATTAGGGCACAACGTGAAGCTCTATAAGTTCACCACCGAGTGGTTTTCTCGAGAATAGTAGTTTTAATAATATTTGCACAAAAATTTCACAAAACATTCTTATTGCTCGATTTTTAGAAAAAAAAATGTTAAATCAGCTCAAAACAAACTAATTTCGTTTAGATAAGATATTTAAATAAATTTACTCTATTTATTAAAAAGGTTTAAATACCCTTTTTTAATACAATAAGTAATTTTCAAGATAACGAGTACTGAATAGAAATACTTTTTTTTTCAATTTCCGGGGGTGCGCTCTTGGAATAGTCTAATACCTACGTTTGAAGGACATTAACTGTCCCTGATATTTATGTAAGGTAAAAAAGAAAATCATTCTCAAACAGATAATGCGTGTTAGGTATTGAAAAAATACATAATTTATTTTCATAATTATATTGTAATTTTCCTGATAACATCAGCGAATGTATATCAGGTGCCTATATACAGGATATAGAAGTAAAAATAATGTTTACGCTACACACATTTATGGAATATACTTCAAATTATTTGTTGGAATTAAACTATAATCCAAAAATGTCATCAAAATATTACGGGAAAATATTAATAAACGTTTATGGAAGTAATTCAACGTGATTCATAGAATGTACATAAATTGATAACAGTTATCGATCATTAACAACAAATTGCTTTTAAAAAGGATCTTATTAAGTTTTCATTTTCCCTCATAGTACAAGAGCCGGGGAGAAAAAAAAGATAGTTATTTCACTCCAATTTTTTATTACTTAATTGAAAACTATATATTATTAATATTCCGAATTGACGAATCAGCCAAATATTGGTAGGGGAAATATAAAATGGCTGATGTTTCAAAACGTTAAAAAATAATCCATTTTTCTTTCGAAGTCTTTAAAATTACCAATAACACTAGTAACCTAAGGAAAAATCATTTAAAATAGAGTAAATTTTCTAAAAATGAGCTCTAATAGAACTGTTTGCGTTCGATAGTTCCGAGATATAGCTTTTTGAAAAAGCAACATTTCATAAAATATAGACTGAAAAAAAGGTAATTACTGATCGATATAAAGCTTCGAATGAAAAATAATTTTTTTCTTAAGTTTTGAAAAAAACACCATTTTTTATTTTCCCAACCTATTCTTGGGAGACTCATCAAGTTTGACTAGTAATTATATATAGTTCACATTAAAGTAATAAAAAATTGAAGTGAAATAATTGCCTTTTTTCTCCTCTTAAGTTCTAGTACTATTAGGATATCATTTATTTCGTGCATAAAGCTGTATAAAAGTTGAGGGATAAAATATTTATCAGCTGAATGAATCCATCTGTATTTTAACTGTTAAGTTCATTCTAAGGTGGTGGATAAAGCTTCCTATTATGGGCCGATCAGAACTAGTGTGGAATGTAATTTGAAATCTAGAACTAGCAGGTCAAGAAACGATTATTCGGGTCTAACTTGTCAATTAGTAGAATTCTGCCACCAAATTTTAATTAAAACCATCTACGACATTCCTAAAACTTCTCCTTTGGTTTATTTCCATATTTGGTAGTAATCTTCTAAAAGACTTACCTCGGTTGAGGCGAACCTGAATCGATATCTAGAAAGTAGTTAAACGGTCCGTTCATTGATTCTAATTAGTTTAGATCAAGCGATCACTTCGACAAAAAAAAGCTGTATAATTATCGTCAACAAACATTCTCCATCTAAGATGGTACATATATAATTGCCATGTCAGGGCAGTTTGTTGTGGCCTATAAAATAAATTATACCGTAAGAGAGTAGCGATAAGGCACTGGATCGGAGAGGCAGTGGGACAGGTCTAATAAGGAGGCAGGTAAGAAAAAAAGGTCGGAAATAATTAGAACTATGAATATTTGCCGTGGGCGGGCGTGGGCTACACAATGGCCCTGGTAGGTAATTCACTTAAAACAGGTAATTAGAGGGCACGGCCGCTCCTTCTAATCGGGAGTACTGTCTCCATCGAGCAGGGGATCTTCTTGTGGCTCATGGAGGGATTTAAGGGTCTCTGGAACAGAATCGCTTAAGAGGTACTGAGGTTTGTCAGGTATGTAACTCCATAATGTGGTGTAACTGCTTAGACAGTAAAACCAAGTGACATAACGGTACTTGATATTTGTATTGTTTCTACAGATATCGATTAAAAAACAATCCATATTACTAAAATAATTCAACCAATTAATAATATTAATTTTAAATATTGATTAGAAAAACAAATTTGATGTTGATATGATTTTGGTATATTAGTTTAGGAAGAAGAAAGCACTCTTGCCGAGTAGATTCAGGTCTGGATCAATTCACAAAAGCGATCTTATATCCATCTTCTTTGCTGTCGTTTTCTCGTATTGATCGATATTGTTGCTATATAATATTAATATATT
>NW_027109834.1:40017-75563 GCF_000696795.3 Halyomorpha halys
TATATTACACTGTAAGGAGAAAAACCTAATATGTTACCTGAATGCTTCCTTTCCCTTTGCTATCTACGAGGAAGCTGACAAAAATTTATAAAAATATCAATTTTAAATCACATCCTGTCATGTTGTGTATAAATATAGATTAACCTATTTCGATCATTTCATTTTATAATGAAAAAAATATTGAACAAGTATGAGGTAAACCCAGTAATAATAATAATAATAAATACTTCACAATTACATAATAATAATAAATGTTATTTTATTTTAGTATGAATGTTATCAGTCATTACTATTACTTAAAGTCCAACAATGTTGTGGCAGATCAATGTCGTTTTAGATTGAAATTGAAGGAAATGGTGAAGATTTGCTTTATTTCGAAGGAAGTAATTTCTAATTAAAGCGTAAATAAAGCTATTTTTTCTTCAGAAAATAATTAGATGGGCTCCTATCTCTAATCTAGAAGGCCACTATATCTTGAAGTACCTGAAGTCCCCACTTGGTACTGTAGGTTTTAAGATCGAAAGATCAACGCATTTTCCCTTACCATTCTACGACTTAGTCCAGCTGTCTCACAAACCCCTATCCACAACCTAAGGGTTAATCGTATGTGTATGGAGGTATGATAATTTATTTGGATCTTGGCCTTTTTGAAATTAGTCAATTATGAAACGTTTAGAGATTCCATCCTTATAACAAAGCCTATTTCTCTTGAGGAACCTATTCGAAGAGAGCCAGCCCTTGATATTATTCCAGACAGGCGGCATTACTAGCTGTTTATCTGATTTGGAGATACTGGAAACATCATTAATACCACTCCTTCAGATAGAATGTTTGAATTGACAAAGGCCCAGTAATTTATTTTCTTTTGATCTGCTGAATTTGGATTGAGGGGTAGATTATTTCAATCAGTGATGCAGCAATATCCTTTCTTGGATTTGATTGCAGCTCTTAAGTATACTATAGTCTTCCTCTTCTTTGATACGCAGTTTTTATAACATAAATGTTTTATACATTATAAATTACATCGATCAATAATTTTTCTTTAAATATTTTTTTCGAAAATTGTAAACCAGCTTGTAAATTAGACGAGACTGAAAGCTGGGATCGATTTTACGACTTTAGATAATTGCTGTCATAATATCCATTAGTTTATTAGTTTTTGATTTATATTTTATTGTGCTTATATTTATATTTTATTATGCAATACGTGATTTATATTTTATTATGCAATACGTGAATTATTCTTATATAAAATTATTATTTTGATAGTTAACATCCAATTTTAATTAACATTCAATAACCACTTCCTGGTATGACAATTATTCTGAAAGTAGGGAAATTTTGATGTTGAAATTTACGGAAATGCCGAACTATAAAAATGTTTGGTCTTAATTAATTTGAGTGGTGCTTCCTATAATATATATATATATTATAACTTTTTTCCCCATATTTTTTAGATATTAGTTTTTTTTTCTGGTTTGTTGGAAAAAACCTCAGCGGATCTGTAGGGGAGGCACAAGTGACGCCCTGAAGAAAAGCACTACATATAGTACTATATACAAGTACTATATAGCAATTAATAACGTTTTTCTTCGGAGTGATAGTTTTTATGAAATTTGACAAAATTATATCCGAACAACTAGAAATCATCAATTTGTGAATTTATTTTGTCCAATATCATAAAAAAAAAACAACTACTTCAAGATTACATTAAATGAGTTTTAATTTGAGAGTTAATAGACATTTGTACGCCGGATGGTCTTTGAGATATAGATTTATTAAAATTAATTCGCAAACTACTGATTTTTTAGCATGATATGTTGTTTTTTAAAAAGCTATATTTCGAGAACTCTTGAACGTAATTAGCTCTATTATCGCTCATATTTTAATAAATATGCTGTTTTTAAAATGATTTTCTATAAGGTTTTCTAGGAGTGTTGATAATTTTAAAGATAATAGCGTAAATGATATAAGGTTCAAATGAAAAATTAATATTATTTACGCTAAGATTTTTCCATTAAACAGCCACCATTTTGTATTCCTCCTCATCAATTTTGACTAGTAATCATACGTAGTTTTCATTAGAGTAATAAAAAATTGGAGTGAAATAACTGCCTTTTTTTTCCCCTCCGGCTTTTGTACTATCCAGACTGGCATCATACACCGTGGTTTGGATTCCACGTAAAATAGAATGATTCCTGTACTCGTTGACCTATGTCATTAGACACATCAATTATAATAGATACGTATAAAGAGTTTATTTTATTATTTGCGATCTCTACTTTTAAGACTATTTTAGGACCCGCCCCTTTACTCCATGTTGAGATTTTTTAATGAAAAATATAATTTCATGGTCACTTATTCATTAAATCATAGTAATTATAAATCTTTTATCGGAAAACATTATGAATTGAGACCAATCTATTAAATTTTTTCCATACGTGACGTTTTTTCCTGTCCCAAGGGATAGAGATAACAGAATAAAAATAATGATTTTGGTATGGTTTATTTTCTTCTTTTTTCATTGAGTGGCGGTCCCACAAAATGAAAAACTTCGACCCCCAGTCATAGTGAAAATAATGGGAATATAAATAAAAATGAATTTATATCCGGCTGTGTGTAAAATTCCAGTGCCATTAAAATATATTAAAAAATTATATATAAATAAAAATATTAATAAAAATGCTATCGATTTTTTGGTCGCGTATCGATTTATTTTAACTTTTCTGATTTCTAACATATAAAGGTCCATTTTTATGTTTCGGGATATGCAGGTATCGATTTATTTTCAATGGACCATAATATGTTAGAAATCAGTATAGTTAAAATAAATCGATACGAAATCTTAAAATCTATAACATTTTCATATTTTGCCTATCCCAAAAGATATAGATGGACCTTAATATGTGAGAATTCAGAAAACCTAAAATATATCGATGTGGGAGCAAGCAATATTAAAATCGATAGCATTTTAAAATCCTGCATATCTCGAAACATTAAAAATGGACTCTTATATGTTACAAATCAGAATAGTTAAAATAAATCGATACGCGATCCTAAAATCAATAGCATTTTCGTTTTCTGCATCTTAAGAAACCTATAAAAGGACCCTAATATATAAGAAATCAGTAAAATTAAAATAAATCGATACATGATCTTAAAATCGATAGCTTTTTTGTTGTTTGCTCGTCTGAAAATGTGCAATGGGACCCGCAGACATTATAAATTGACAATGGTAAAAGAATACGTCAATTTAAATAAAAAAATCTACTAGTTATTCGAATAATATTGTATTGAACTAATTTTTCATTCAACAAAGTTCTTATTCGATTGAAATAATATTTCAGATATTCGAATAAAAAAGTATTCTGATTGTTTAGTCGTATTTTTATTCGAATAAAAATGTACTCGTCTCTCGTCAATCGAATATGATTTTCGAATACAAAAGTATTCGTCTCTCGTCAATCGAATACAAACTTTGAGTAAAAATGTATTCGTCTCACGTCAAGCAAATACTTTTTGCCCAACTGGCACTGTGGAAAGACTAATTTAACATGAGGTTTATACAGCAGGGAAACAATTTCACTCTAAATAAAGTCATTAAAGAGTAAATAAATAAGTTATTTGAAACTTTTTCAAAAATATTGGTACAAGTCACAGAGATTTCCTGAATGCTGGAAGATATTGATTGACCGTGTGTAATAACAACGTTGGCTCAATAAAATAGTATATTCTACTATTTGAGTTTTTTTGACCGCACCCGGACCATATTCCTTTCAACATTTCCTGAATTCCTATAGAAAGACTAACTATTGCAATAATCGATGAACAAATTTTTTTATTTGATTAACAAATTGTTCTTCTTGAAAATTTCTTTCTTTTGTTTTTATTATTTGTATTTTTATATGAAAATAAAGTGCTTTAAGTCTTTTCAACTAAAATCAATTATTATCATAAAAAATGGGATGGCCTGTTGTTTTTTTCAGATAGTGTAATTATGCTACTTACATAATTGTAGTAATAAAACAAATTTATGCCTAAATTTAGGATAATGAATTATAATAAGTCTTTTATGAAGTAAACATAAATTATCTTTAACGAATAACAACTATATAACTCGTAGCCCCAGTAATTTTATTTTTTAGTAAATTTTAATTAATAGGTTGATTCACTTCAGTAAAACACCCATAACATATACTAAAAACCACATCATAACAGTGATTTACATAGATGGCAAATAATTATTCACCAGATGAAGTAAAAGGATTGGATGTGATAAGGATCGCGAGGATCCTGTAGCGGTGGGTGTAACAGCCTGTAACTGGAAGGTACTCACCCTCCTTGTAATAAACATATCTAGGATATTAAAATATTTCTTGTACCAGGACTTTGGTATGCTTACTAATCCTGTGTATATGGTATTCAAACAGTACACTATCAACCATTCGTCTAGCTGCTGTGTCTAGTCGCTAGGACTAAATAGAGAAATATCGTAATAACGGTAGTTGCATACCGCTTATTTATGGTGGTAATAATTTTTAAAACATGCATTGTAAGTTTCTTTTACGTAACAGTGTTTCTGCTTGGCGCTATAGTTGAATTAATTAAAAATAATGAAATATCCACAGTCCAGCGTTTTTAAGTATACTTTGTATTAAATTAAAGCCAACTTGTTGGAAGAAAATTTATAGCTAATAGTTAGGTCACCGTTTTATTGAAATTAATTGATCCACACATGAAACAAGAAACAAACAATTCTTCCGTTTTATTGGAATTAATTGATCCTCACATGAAACAAGAAACAAACAATTCTTTCCTAATATTTTCTAAGCTTTGTCGATTTTTTCGTTTCGTTTTTTCGTTATATGTATGTTTAGTGATGATACCCGAGTGCGCTGGGCCTTTGGCTTAAATTGTGAAATAAAAATTCTTGGAAAAATGAAAGATACAGTTAATCACGATTTCGCAAAGATGGTTAGTTTTTTATAGCACTTGTGGGTTCAATGAAGCATTTCTTATCCAATTCATTTTTTCCTTCCTTCCTCCTTTTATGCAGGAAATTAAAAAAAATTATCCACATAATCGAAAATTATCTCTAACATTTTACGATTCACAAATCAAAGAACAGAGTAAGTATGTCTCTACCTGTAGTTAAATTTGTGTAAGGGTATTATAGATTAAACAATGCGTTATTGATGATTTTTTTGGGGAAATAGTGTGGGTTGGTCCCATATTTATCTCATCGTATTCCATCACTACTTTCTTTAGCGCATGCGTAAATGTATTTTCCTCAGTACGCCTGTATCACGAAAACTGTTCATCCCATTTGGCCCTTATACGAGATTACAAATTACATCTATTACTAAGCGTTAAAATTCGGTTTTTTGACAGGAAAATTTGAAATAGATTATATTCTTAACCGACAAATCAAATTGAATAAAATATGAAAATATAATTAGTTATCTACCCATTAAAATGATGAGGAAACCATAATGATTTTTTTTTACTTGACATCGGTTAGTTGTGAAGTTTTATTCGGTTACTCATTGGCTAACCGGTTAACGGCTGAATACAGGTGTATGAAGTATGCCCTCAACTGAAATTGCCGGACACACTTCATTTTTGGTTTGCTGGTTGGGTTGAAGTGGACTGTATAAATGAAAAATGAATATGATTAAATGAAAAATAAAATTCTATTGTCAAGTTACAGATGGTGTTGTGGGTGGCCGAAAGAAAACATTTGTGATTAAATGGTTAGTAAAATTTTGAATGATAGGGCTATGGAAATTGTAGATATGAAGTTGAGGTGGTTGATGATGATGGCCAAGTGGTGGTGCATGTTAATTATTGGTAGGTGGACTTACATGTGGTTCTTTCTTCCCTCTGCATCTTTAAGCCTCCCTCCGCTCTACTACTGGTAACAACTCCAAGAGTTTTACTCACTCATGGTGGATTCCTGATGAGAGACAACGAAAATGATGAACTGCTTCTCAAGACAAGATGGCTCTCACTCTCACTTTTTCGGCTTGCTTCACTTGCTACAAGCGTTGGAGGAGGCAAACTTTTGATGCTGGCCACATGGGCGCTACTGGTCCAAAGCCTTTCTGATTCACCTTTCCGTTGCCGTAGGTTACCGGAACAACAGGTTTGAGAGCATATTTTCAGTACTCTCAGTAAAATATTTTTGTATTTTAGTTTACTGTATTTCCAACTATTTTGATATTCTATATTAACTAGAAACAATACTGGAATTACCAGAACATTACCATTAAGACTTGTGGAACATTAAGAAACTAAATCGCTGCATAATTATGACTTTTTGCTTTCTTTTCAAATACTTGGTACTTATAAGGGAGTGTAAGGAACAACACAGGAAGATGACAATTTACTGAATGAGAACAGACCTCACCCAAACCTAGTAATGATCAGCTAAACGAGCTCTAATTGCCCTCGCCTGTAATTACTTTTCATGATGCAGCTGTCTTAGTTTGTATTGCTATGTCGCGGCTATTAAGGTGTTCCTAGGCTGCATTTTATTTATTTGCAGATATATTTGTATTTTTATTTCTATTTCCATTATGTCTCTCTATCGGTTCCAGACGGGAACCGACGCCAAATGTATGCAATATATTTAATTCCGGAACTATATACAATAGACACCCTTGCTTTGGCATGCTAGATGTGGTTATATGTAATTAATCATTGGAGTTCTTCTCCAACGGTATCATTTATTAATATATCAATTTACTAGGCTATTATTACGAGGTGGCATGCAGGGATTCTTAATTATAGTGTGGAGTTTTGTTTGCATTAGTTTATATTTACAACCATATACCATTGAGCTAGGATAATCTTATGAGAGAGCATGGTAGATCTATCTCCATAAAGTTTAATTACCATATTATGAATTGAGAAATAATAATTGGGATCTTTTATAGCCATATTATCTCTATGTTTATCAATCCTGCAATTATGATTACTATTGGCATTCAAAATACAAACAGGAAGGCCTTACGTATTTTGATGCGTCTGTCAGCTTTGGCGATATCACCAATCATTCTCCGCTCTGGGGTTCCTGTTGGTGGATCTTCCTCCTCTTCCTTGAATGTGCTTCCTCGAGCCGATATTTCTATCTTCCAGGACTTCTGTACCATCTCTGGTATACTTGAGACTGCCCTTCTAGTTTGACCCCTGTTTCGACTCTCCTCAAATTGCCATCAGCTCCCTGCTTGACCCATTCCTGTGCCCCTCTTCCTCTCACTCTCCCCTACTTTTTTTCTTTAGGGTGTGTCCTTCCGATCCTCGCCTTCTCATTAGCCAATCCCAGCTCCATCCACATACTAGGAGTCCCTGAGGAAAGTCGGTAGACTTTGCTCGGCTCCTTCTCTTGTTATTTAATATATTTTATTTTAAAATATTGAAAATATTGACATCTCGCTCTTTAGTTAGTATTTTAAAAGCTAGAACGGTTCAGAATTTTTTTATTATCCTTTTTACAAGTTTTTGGTATATGATATATGTGTTCTTTTTTTCTTGTTGATGCTTAAACTACAGACAAAATTCCGAACATTATCACATTAATTATGTATCTGAATTATGTATTCATTGATATACATGTGGCCCAACAGATACATCACCAAATCTTATTTTATCAATGTTTATTTCTAAATAAAATATAATAAATATGATTTTGTGATGTACAGTCTTCATCTATTTTCCCAATACTTAATCACCTTTCTTCTTGATAATTCATAATTGTCCCAAGCTGAATCAAACCTTCATTGTTAGCCACCCATATTATAAACGAAGCTAATCTTGTAAACTTACTCTCTCATCCCTTTCTATTAATGTAATCTAGCCTAAACTGTAAACTGAAATAGTTAATTTTATTTTTTTTAATTTCGTGTGAAATTAGAAGACAGAGAGATTTCAGCTCAATTTTAATTTATTTTTAATCTATTACAATGCGCGAGGCACCGGTGGTACATGCCAAAGGTTGCCCTGGTTAGTAGTCACTGAAATTCGTGCTTGTTGTTACAATGCAATTATTATCAGTAATACTAAAAGTATATAATTTTTTTTTAATTCTATAGCTTTTTATTCTGCAAAATTTAAATTAAATATATGTCATACATAAAAAAATAACATTGAAAACCATTATCAGCACTCTTTAATTGCTTGTTACAATGCTATTGAGGTTAGAAAAACTTGAATAAGGAATTTTTACTTCTGACACCAAAAATCTTGGTTGGATTTTTTCATCAGCCATAGCTTGGTAATATATTGTGTATGCATTTAAGAAAAAACAGATATAAAAATATCCGTAAAGTAAAGTATCCTTAAAGTATACCTAATTCCTTTTGCTGAACTTATGAAATAATTGTTAACTGTTATGGAACAAGAAAGTCTTCCGTCACTCTAACCGCCATATACAGAAGTAGGTTCATTCCCCCTTTTATGGAATACAAAATCTATTGATCCATACAGCATTGACGACATTCTTTACACATCTTGATACCATTGTTCGACCTCCCTCTTTGAAGGAAGAGATATGGAGGTGCGTCAAGGAGTGACAGATGCAACTTGATGACAAATGGCGCACTCTCGATTCAAAGGAAAACCTACAAGTTATGAATAAATACATCAGCTCAGAAATACTCGTGGGTGTAGCCCGGGTGGTTGTCAGTCTCGAAAGAATCCTCATCAGAATAGGTTCTGAATCCCGCTGGTTATGTGAAACCGGTCTATATAGACATAAAATTTGTAATAATCTTCCTATTGGGCTGACAACGATAGACCTCCCAGGAGGCATAGAGAAAATATAAGTTGATTTTAATTGAGGAAACGATGAATTACAAAAGCACTGAGTGAATAACTGTCATAGTAGTTTTGCAAATTTTAAATAAAAATATATCAAGTACAGTAAATATGTCAGCAAGTTTAGAATATGTTTGATATATAAGCTATTAGACAATCTGAATAATTGTCTGAACGATTTTCATGTAATTTTAGGGATGAACGCATGTTATTGGTTTATTCCTTTTAATAATGGTTTACCAAGAAACATTCTGATTCTACATAGTCTTCTCGGTATAAATAAGCAAAATTTACGTTGGTAATCTTTTCAGTTGCTCACTCAAAACTTTAAACACGGATTCGAATTTTATTTTCTTGAGATTCATGTAAACTGTCAGGAGATGCTAGTCTCTTCACAGAACTCAAAACTCCATCGCATATACCATGACCATGTCCTGTGGCAAAAAGTGCCATTCTGCTTCTACTTCTAAGTCTTATTCATAAAAAGAGGGGTTTAAGAATTTTTTTTTGTCTTTGCTGCAAGACAAGAAAATCTTTTGGGAATTGTTTTGAAATTTAGGCTGGTAAAAGTTATCAGTTTTTCAAAATTTATAACAGCAACCGTTCTTCAGGTATTCATAGAAAATAATTATATTCCTACCCAATTGTTTTTTTTACAAGTTTTATTCACGTAAAGGGATGCATTGTGACATGCTGTAGGTAACGTTTAATCATGGAGGAAATTTTCGATAGAATGTTGAGAAAATGACACAAGTGAAATGAATAGCAAGTAAGAAGGATGTTTTGATATATCTCTTAGCTTATTAACTAAATCATTATTCATTATGTTTAGTGTTATGAAAACTTTAATATCTAATATATTTAATATATCTGTATTAATTTGTATCCACGAGGAGTCATAATTAAAATAACTTGAACAAATACCGAGATAACACGTCATTTCAGAATTTAATAATGATGGTATTTGACTGGACCCAGGAAGCGAGGTGAATTTTTAGAACTCATTCTGAACGTGCCCATGACCTAATCCTGAAAATTTCAGCCAATTATGAATAAGTTCAAATCCTGTATTTACAGGGCTATAAAACCCCTTCCTTTAGAAATCTATTATTCAAGCTTTCTGAAATTTATTGCCAATTGCATCCTGGCAATTCACTGCTTCGAAAACCAATTATTCCTTTACCCCCTTCATTTCAAAATTACTACATACATGGAACAGATATGTTTTAGTGATAGTAGTAATTAATACAAATTAAAAATAAACCAGTTTTATTACTTGCTGATGAAGTACCGTTTGTTGATCTTTTTTTACGAGCAGAATGTGGACAGGCAAATGTCAGATGTATCCACAAGGCAATGATGGATCAAGTACCCACTGTAAATAGCTAGATGAGCCTTTGAATGATTATAATTGATTTAAAGTATCAATAATTTATAAATAACCTTACAGATTCATTGAAAAATTAATGTACTCACAGACTATGAGTCTTATAAATAGAATTTCGTATCCCAAAATGTATATTATACTTAATTTAATTTTGTTTCATTCAGACTATTTTTTTTTAAGTTTATAAATAAATTAACTTCCAATTTATTTAAAAATTAAGTAGCGTGTCCAGATGAAATATTTTCTAAAACGCAGACAAAACAGCACATCTAACGTGACTGCTCGTTTAAGTTCACATTCACTTCCTATTAAAACCTTCCTTTATTACAATATCTGCGAAGACCATTAATCGAACATTGATGGGCACTAGCCTTGGTAACGGAATCTGTTACCGATCGCCATGCACTGCATATTTACGACACTAAACATAAAAATTAAATACGCTTGTCCCTGGTTTTATTACCGACCAATAAATCTTTGCAGGGGACTGACCCAGTGCTGAGCTGTTTAATTCTATTAGCACTCCTTCTTTTGGCATTGTCCTTCTTCGCTTTTTTCTCCCTTCCTTTCCTCCTTCCCCGACGGCTCTGTCATATATTATCGGTTCTGTAGTCGTTAACGACATGCCGGTGGCACCCTCGGTAACGAGTTTCTGATCCGGCGCTCTATCGCTGATCTGCTTCACTACCACTTTTTTTCAGAAATGTTCTTTTCTGCCTGCTCTTTTTCTGATCCTCACGTTTTCAGGGTCGGCAAGGGTTTTATTTCTTCCCTTGTTATAATTTGTCCACGATTTTTTGTTGTAAACTTTTATTCTTATGTTTTATTTCTCTCTTTTAAGAGATTTTTTTTAGGCCATCAAGGAATGTTCCAGCACGGAAAATACAAAAAATAAAATCAAAATTTGTTGTTAACAGTTTTATGTTGAAGAGGTTGAACCTCACATTTGAAAAAAAAAATGTCGTATTAACTCAATTATAATGAATATATTTTTCACATCAGTTTTCTATGAGTTTTTTAAAATTTATTTTATACCAGATCAGCCTTACATGGTTGTTATAACCGTTACATTATATTTTTTTTTAACATTTGATATGGGGGGGGGTGTAGTCTCGTACAAAACACACTAACTATATACAATGTTATAATTAAAAGAAAAAAAAAGGATACAACAAATAATGCTTCTTAATACAAGAGAAAAGTAAAATTAATAACAAAAAATAACGATAGTTGTAGACTTAACAAAACAAACAATTGCTTTCTAATGGTAAAAAGAAGCAAGTTAATTTGAAAAAAAGACAAGAGAAGAAAAAAAATAGTTGTGTGAATAATATAATTAATAAATATGTTGCGGGGGGCGCCTACCGATCTTAGATAATAACAGGTGTCTCAAACCTAGCTATTGCAACGATAACCTTTCGACAGGTAGCGTTGAGGTTGTCCCTGTAAAATAGCAGTATGAGTACCACGTGCTAATGATTAGGTTACCTCAGTGTACCAGTCTTTACAAAAAGGTATAATCAACAACACCAACATCAATGAGAAACCGACGTGGGAAGCTGCATGAAGTAGACTAGCCGCTTAGTGGGAAAAGCATGCAAACAAAGTAATTTATTCCTGGCCAGGTTTATTAAAAACATTACTAGTAAAGCATGGACAGTGAAGGTAGTGTTTCATTTGATTTTTGTAAATAGTACATAATTTTTTCCTTGATTAATCGTGCACGCCCTATTGTAGTTATTAATATATTTGTTCATATTTGTTTCTTAGGTTAGGTTACTTTGCTTATGCATGAAGCATGTTTATTTTTATCGTGATTTTATTTTCTTGTATTTGCAATAAATAGGTGTTTTTGTTTAAAGCGTGTTTGTTGATTTCCCTTGGAGCTCACCTAAGTAAAATACAGTAACAATAAAAAACGAGGTAACAACAAATATATAATTTATAACTGAATGTCCTGCAGCATACGAGTTGAGGTTGGGTTTCCCAGGTTGTAGGTCACTGCTCCTTTAACTGTTGGCAACTGGGAATGGAACTTTATGATGTTTTTTCACGTAATCCTCTTTTGACTCCATTTGTAATTCCCGATGCAATTGGCTATTTCTTAGGAGCATTTACTGTGATTCTTAGGACTTTATTTTGAAAAGATTGTCGTTTTATACTTTTCGTAAAGGATGCCGCTCCCCAGACTTCACAGCCGTACATCAGCAGTGGCCTGAGGATTGTTTTAAATATAAGAACAGTTGTTTCTGGTTTTAGTTTGGAATTTCTGTTTAGGATAGGATATAGCAGTTCTAACCTTGCGAAGGTTTGAGTTAGTTTGATGTAACTATGGTGATTACAGGTATCTTACTGTTTCACTGGCAGGATTCCATTTCACATTCTTACCCTTGAGTATTAGTTCCGGTGGTTCTGGTGGGCGTCGAAGAGTAAAAACTTTTGAATTACATTTTTCAATGTTCAAACTAACCATCCATTGGTGAAATATTGTTCTAGATCATTAAGGTGACTTTGCAAATTGTTTCTAGCGATTATTATGTCATCATGTTGTCATGTCATCATGTCACAGCTGTATCCTCAGCGAACATAGCTATGTGTGTGGACTAGATGATGTCGTGAGGGCATAATATAATAATAAGGTATAACAACAGTAAGCTGTCATATATATTATGGGCCATTTGTAAAGAAAGAAGCTACTAATACGGTTAGATGAGTCATAATTTGTGGTAAATGAGTTTGATAATTTCGATTATAATTTTAGTTATTCAAGACAATAAATTTTCACCATTTGTTGAATTGGCCTATTTGAATTAATCTCAGATTTACGAATATTTGGTTGTGAAGGTGAGTTTATTTTATTTTTAAGGGTTTGATAATACTTACACCACTTGCAGTTAGCTGCATAAGCTAGTTCATAATTTACACAAAATGGGTTATCAGTAAATTTTAACGGGCATTTTGAGAAATGGTGTTTACCTTTACACTTAACACACCTCGGTTCTAAAAGACAATAGCTCTTTGTATGATCGTATCTTTAGCAGTTAGTACACATAAAAATGTCAGTGTTTTTGTGTTTGGGTTCTACTATAATTAAGGCAGAAAATAAATGTTTAAGATTAAATATATCTTTGGCCTTTTCGTTGTTTTTGAGAGATACTGAACAGAGTGGAGTTGGTTTTTTATCTTTATTTAGTATTCTGGATACATAGGCAACTTCGAATTATTTTGTTCCTAACTCGGTCTTTAATTCGGCTTCGGTTATAGGGAACCTTCCTAAACACTACATTCAAATATTTATCTATTGAAAATGTATAGTACTCAATTTTTTCCTCATCATAGTGCTTAGTTATAGTTCTATAATCGTCTATCTTAATTAACATAATTTTCGTATTGATACCGATTAGTTGGGTATTGAATGGTCCGATGCACCATTGTGTAGCATTAAGCCTACTCTTACTAAGAGTAGCATTAAAGCCTACTCTTAAATGATTTAAATGCATTCATTTAAATCATTTAAGAGTAGGCGTTAATTATTAGCATTATGTAGGAATATCGGATGTATTTTTATTGTATTGGGCTGAGCATTCGGGTTAGTATTGTTAATGCTGGTACTTGGTGATGCTTTAGTATGCTCTAGTATGTATAGAGGAAAGGTCGATTTCTGATAACATGTTAAATGAGCCACCCCACCCACCTTTGCTTTTAAAGGAGTAATTTCCTGGTAGTGCTTACCCATTTCTTTTACGGGTTATTGGGACTGTGTTGAATCGGTGCGTTCAAAATTTCTTTTGTTTCTTCTGATTGTTGGTCTAGATCAGATTTATTAGCTGAAATATGTTTGATGTCTTGGGATAAACCGGGCGAATTGTTTAATTCATCGCCTGATTGCATGATATAAATAAAAATTATTAAACAAAACATGAAAGTATGAAGAAAAAAAAATGTCTAATAGGCTGCACACACGCTAGAATAGAATCGCATTCTATGAAGTCAGAGGCAAAACTGTTCTGAGAGTTCTTAAGCATACATAAATTGTTTCTTTATTTAGTTAAAATTACTAATGTACTTCAACTAGATGAGGAAGGACGAGTTATCCTACAAATTATCAATCTATTTTACTCAGAGTGAAGAAGTCAAGTTTCATTTCATTGGTCACGAATTTTCAAATGATCACACATGATCACCATGACGTCAAACAAACAATATTATTAATAGCCTATCATAACGACACTTCAGTTATATTGAAATACAACCTTCAATAATCTTTGATTAATAATGAAGAATGGAAATTCATATTTATTCACTTTTATTATTGAATTAATTATAGTTTGTTGTTAGAAAGGTCTTAAGAGATTTAAAAGAATTTTCGGAATATTGGGTTTTAGCAACCAAGAATGGTATTTTCAAAACATAGAGTACAAACAAAAATTAGGAACTACCTAAGAAAATTCATCAGCAGTGTCAAAATTCCAGAAAATTCTTTCCAATTTTTCTCATCTCAGATTGAAAGAACAAGCTTTTGACCGCAGTGACGGTGTAAAACGTAAAACAAACATCAGACGTTTCCTATAATTTCCTGTGTTGCTGCACGTCATAAACAAAAATAGAAAGTATTACTAATATTCATGGAAAATTCGTTTTGTTTATGTATTAAAATATTTTTTAAAAAATTTAAATATTTCTACACACTTTATGTATTAATGTACCGATTTTGTTTCGTGTAAAGTGATTTTTAGAGGAGTAATTTGCTATATAATAATAACTGTTGTGTCTGGGATAGCAGGTTAATTACTGAACGCAATTATCCAAAATTATTTTTATTGATTCAAATCACGAGTCCTTAAAACTGTTATTGGATAACTTTTCAAAAAAGCAGATCCTGTTTATCAGTTAGTAATTAGCAATCTTTATAAAGTATTATTACTATTGAAAATAAAATATATTAGGGAACTGGGAAATATAATTCTCAAAGCTAGGCAAATGAACAAAATATTTATTACGTTTAATATACTCATAAATAATATATGATAAAATTATTTAGTGAAATGATTCTGATAGATGGTTTACCATAAAATATCTTTAGATTATGTTTGAATACCTATGTCTGAGTGGATGGAAATGGCGTGGTAGGTTGTGGAATCCTAGCAACGATGTGGTCTCATTTCTTGATTATCACTATCTGAGGCAGTCAGGTACAAGATCTCGCATGAGGTCCCCCATAATTTAATCGAAGTGTCCTTCTCCAGTCTTCAAGCTCCAAGTCACTTACTTAACTCTGTTTTAACCTATCTAACCTTTTAGCACTCCCCACTTGGTTTGCAGGGGGTGTTATCTTCTGACTGGCGCCGCCCTCGAAGTATAAGTCACACACGGAACCAAATAAGTTTTTGTAGTAAACCATAATTGACTTACCCTGTGAGTTTGCCTGCCTAAAGCCAGCGAGATGGGGAAAATGAACTAAGAAACATCAGAAGTACTTGCAGCAACAAATAACATACTAAACCAAGATTTAATATGGTACATAAAAAATAAATGTACATTGGTGAGCGAGAAGATAACTTTCAACTCTTAAGACTTAAAAAAAATATTTATTAGATTTGAAATTTAAATTTTTTTACTATTAATTTCTTTATATATAGATAAGCTTTTCTTGAATATCATTTCTTTTTATACTCACTAATTTAATTTAAAAGTATTTATTTTATTATATCAGTGTTTTTAGATTTTAATTAAACATAATTATTAACTGCTAAATTCTTACTATTTATGTTTTTTATTGTAATTTTATCTATATATTTATCTTATAGTAAAAAATAACATGAAAAGAAAAATGGCAATGAACAAAAACAATAAAAGAAATAATATATTTCTACTATCTCCTATCTCATTTCAAAACAAACGCCACCGAACTACCAATGTTGAATCAATTTGACAATTAGCCATATTTTCCAAGAATGCCCTTGTTTCACATTACAACACAATAGCTTAGGAATAAACCCGTATATTTCAAAAAACCCTCAGTGTTGATGATAAAACAATAAAATTAGTATTATAATTCAAAAACAATATACATATAACAATGTTTGTTTGCACTATTGAGGTTTTAAAAGAGATTTCTTCAATGTTAAACTATTTATTTACATAGCTTTGAAGATTTTTTTAACAATAAAATAGCAGATAAAAATCTTTCCTTATGAGGTATAGAATGTGCCGTCTACTTTCCTAGAATATCCGCCATTAGAGGTTGACGAGTGGTTAGACGTAATACCAAGCTTGACGCTGAAAGGACTACGATGCTCAGAGAAACCGCCGACCCTCACACTGAAGAACTTGGTTCCAGGCTTTGGCTTAGTGCTCGCAACTGCTTCTGCTTCAGCATCCATGTCCCTAGCAGGTCTTTTTGCCGGTATCTGTCGACAGATCGGGATAGTAATTAATATAAATAAATATTAACCTAATTTTTCAGTCCAATACTGTAACAAAAAAGGCAAAGACCGTATTAAGAAGGTAAAATTATATATAGTTACTGTAATTAATCGATTAATCGTAATCTATTAACATATGATTATTTAATTGTGTAATAATGATTAATTTATATACACATATTTTTGTTGACTAATCAAGCAAATTAAACCTGTTCAAACTAGTCGAAACAAGTTACGTACGAACTTGCGCACTATGTGTTACTATGGGCACTCAGGGAGGGAACGATATTTTATATCGAATATACAATCCATGACAATAATTAATTACAATTACTTAATTATGATTGGTTAATTAATCACGACATATATAGTAATAAAGTAAACTTCAATTAATTAGGGATGACTAATTAACATGTAGTTATTATTATTAATGAATTTAAATTAACATTAATTAATTATTATTAACTAATTTAAATTAATACTAATACTTAGTATTAAAACCTATTAATTAGCATTAATTGATTAATTTAAAACATATTGAGCGGAATAGGTATATACCTTCAGGATATGAATTTCGTAATATATTATATTAACGATCATAATTAAGAAGAATGGTTCGAGGTTATTATGGTGGGTAGAGGTGGTTTGGTGTGGTTAAAAGTGGTTTATGGTTATTAGAGGTAGTTAGGAGTGGGTTTGGGTTATTAGGGAGGATTAAGGGTGATAAAGGATGGGTCGAGATAGTCAGAGTTGGTGAATGGTGGGTTCAGTTGGTCAAAGGTGGTTTGGCGTTGAAAAATTGAACTCAAGAAGGACAAATAGACAGGGAAATTCAGATGGTTCTATTATATCGAATTGATCTGTATCCTTAAAATGGTTCAGATGATAGCATCGTGACAGAATAAGCGTGTACAGTTATTTGGTTGGATCACCCAGTAATTATTAAAATAATAATCCCCGCCAAAACGATAGGAATAAGTGTCTTAGGAGTTGACGCAACACAGATGCGGTAGGATTGTACTAGGTCTGACTTAGGATTTGGGTTTTGATCGACATAAAACTGCCGGGTTCACTAGGTCTTTATTTAAAGAATATTGGATTATGAATTCATCCTACTTAAAATAATTTCTTATTTACTAACTTTAATATTTGATTGAACCGTCAGTGGTATCCAAAACATATGTATATATACATATTTTTAATTCTTTCTTAATCTGAGATAAGATTGATAATGAATAGAAAGGATTCAAGGTCAAAAGAAAGATTTTACGATTACGTTTTTATCAGTAGTAGCAGATATAAATGAAATTCAACCGGCAATACTTTCGAACTGGCAATGGACGATTGGACGACAATAATGAATTATCTAAATTTTTTTGAATAGACAATTATTGGTGAAGGCCCAGCGGGGAGTGCGATGGGATCCGTATTATTAGTTGGTCGTGTGGATAACATCAGCACTTTGCTCAACGGGACCACACAGCAACATGCGAAAATTATGAGATAATTTATACCTACATAGAAAACAAAACTATTACACAGAAATAAAAAAATAAAAAAAAAAAATTGTATGCCCTTCACTAGTTTTAACGCCGAAAGCACCCCTAATATCTCCTTAAGAAGCAATATGGACACATTGCACAAATTAGTTTAACAAATAAAAATCACAATTTTAAAACAAGAAGCTGGATGAGGGATCTTGATTAGCAAATCTTTTTTTACCTTAGCCTACAAAATAAGATTATTGAGCGATATTTTTTTCATTGCCAACTTGTTCTTAAATGTTCGTTTATTTTGTAATTGTTTATATTGACTGAATTAGAAAAAAACCGTAGTCTTCGATCTTTTGTTTTCTATATAAATTTCAATTCTTATAAATTAATTTCCTTAGTTGCGTTTATAATTTGTTTATATGATTTAGTAAAATCCTCAGTGATATTATTATGTTCTTTAAATTCAGATAATTCCTGATGCTTATTTATCTTGATTAATTATAGACTTAAAAGGTTATGGGTGTTGTCTTTTTATATTAAAAACAAATGAGACGATCAGTTTCAAAATCAACCATGTTTATGAAATTTCTTAAATTCAATTTAAAAAAAATAAATAAAAGTTGAATTACGACTGATTATTTAAATATGGGCTTGACTGATTTAGAACTGTATGCCTCAAATGAAATTTTGATTCATCCAGTTTTAGGGCACGAGATTGTCCTTGAAAGTGATAATAGCAATTTTTTTCTTATGTAGTATGACTATTTTTTCTGAAGGTACTCAAAAATTTTATTATATTTCCACGTATTAATTGAACTAGGCAAGTTATAGAAATATAGGTCGTTCCAAAAATCCTTAAAAATGTATTTTTTTTTTTAAATTTTCATAGGCAATTTATCCTCTAACGATTTTCTACATCTTTCTCAGTAATATACTCTTTTTCTTTTCTTTTCTCAAAAAGTAAAATCTTTATTGTGTATTGTGTTAGTCACTCCAGGGAGGATCCGCATTCTACAAGCACTTTATGCACCTCAATTTTAAGGATGAATTCAGGATTTTGTTTGGAGCTGCTCGTAAGAATGAAGTATTTCTTGAAAAATTGTTGTGTTACATACAAGAAGGTGATGTAATGAGCATCATCGATTAAGCAGCAGGTTTTTCGTTTAATCTAACACAGTGTTTCCCAACCTATTGACGTTTTATTACCACTTCTACAATATTCGTTGTGATTTATGGAAACTAATTTATATATTATTGTTTCATTAGTGATCATTTTTAAATCAACTTATATTATATATAGATATTTTTTTTTCATCTCATTCATGCTGCAATTATTTAAATCTCTTTAGATCTTATTGTTCTAATTGTACGAGCATATGCTTCCTGAGCCCTGGTTGCTTAGGTAGCTGGATCGAGGACAGATAGCTCCGCATCCAGACAGAACGATGAGTGATCGTTGGTCGTGGACAACCGATGATGGAACTGCTCGAGGGTGGTCCGGCCATAGTTCAGCGGTCTAGGATTAAGACGTCACTGGGATTTATCATCCCACTCATTACCATATCCTCTGTATTGTATTTAGATTTCACTGTGGGATCCTCGTCCTCTGGAAGGGGCGCAATTTCTCATACCGCCCTCACCTGGATGTCTCTGGAACCCCGCCGTTGTGGGAACTTTCTTGTTCGAGTCGGCGATTTAGTGTGAGTAACTATAGCTACTCACGTTATCAGTGCACTCGTTTCAAAGTAAATAGAAAGGTTTAAAGTGAGCATTTGTACAAATCGTTAATTCTAGAAAATAAACTTTTTAATGAAGTGCAAAAACTATATCTGCAACGTTAACTGCACCTGAACATGTAAGAGATAAGGACAGACATCGTCGACTAAATCAGCAACTAAGCTCATCGATCGGTTTAATAAATTATATAAAAAGATTAATATTAATTAAAGATTAGAGAATATTAAAGATATTATATGTTTGGCAATAATTATTATATTGAATTCTTGTGTTAACAATGAATCTTTTTCAAATGAAAATTTACCTATTTTTCTAGAACAAGAAGAGGCATATTTAGGTTACACTCACAGGATATAGCATTCCCTAGAGAAGACACGACAAGTTAAGACTGGCAATGGAGAGAATACTCTATTCCAAACCTCTATATGGGTGTCTCAGTACAGCAAGCCCTTTTCATCAATTTATTTCGTTTTCTATCAGCAATATCGTTGCAGCTATTTTTTCGTTGTATTTATTAACCTTTCAAATGCAGTTGCGTATAGGTAAAACAATGAATTAATGTGAATAAGATATATTGATATTAACTAATAGGGAACTGATGGTCTTCATTAAAAAAAAAAAAATGGTACGATGCGCACATCACTCAGATTTCATTTACCACCTTACTTCCATTCCCAAGTGTTGTGTAGATTGGTGCACTCGTCATGATTTTATTGCTTCTTCCGATTAAAAAAAAAAAAAGTCGAAAGGCCGAAGAAAGCGAAAATTATTATTTTTCTGTTACTATTAAAAATTTTTATTTTAGATTTCTTGAGGTGGAGATGACGAATATCCACTTTGTTTCTGCAAATAATAAACAGTTTAACACAAGATAATGAAACCGTATAAGCATAATGAAATCGAGAGAAATCGGAAATGTTTTCGATTCGAACTCCTGTTTCTATTTTTTACTAATAGTTCAAGAAATTCTGTATTAAAAAAATTTATCATAGCCATATGTTATTTGAATTATTCCTTAAATAATATATTGTTATATATACAAAACTATGGTAATTATAAATATTAGAACCACGAAGAAGAGGTGTTTGTTTGATTACAGTCGTAAAACTCTTTGATTAACACTGCAAACTGTTTCTTCTTTAGAATTTTTCAGTTAATATGAAGAACATTATGAAAAAAAATATTAATAAATACTATACAAAAAATAACATCATTTTTTAAAATATCGCGATTAAGCGAAAATATTCTGTGATAGCACTTTTAATGCTCACAAAGCACATTTTGTTTTTAAATATAGAAGTCATTGGCACAGCGTTGGTTTCTCTTTGTACAGAAGCCAGGAAGGGCAATTTACAATATACCATATTATTGAATAAAGTTCAATATTCTTTCAAACTAGAACACAAAATATAATTGCGAAAACATGATGTAAGTCCTAGTATTAAAAAATTATTATTTAAAAACAGTATTGTTAAATTAAAAAAAAATGTTGTTATTTTGTAATTACGATAACTATTATTCCAAAACCAATTCCAAATTGATAGATTTTTTTTTATATTTACTTATTTATATATGGAATATATAGTAAGGAAAAGTACTGCTATCTGGCAGAACTTCGAATTGCAGTTTTTGACGGAAATACTCATAAGAAAATTTTTAAAGTACGAAGGACTTTTTTCTTACTTAGTTCATATGATCATTATTAAAAAAAAAAATGTAACATGTTATCTGAAACATTTTTATCTTGATATATTTATTAAATTTTGTATCTTATGTTTATCCCATGAAATACCTGATGTAGGAAAATTATGAAGAAATTATATCCAAGTATTGATTTTTCCTTACGAAAGGAATTCGATTGTTTAGTGGATCCCCAAATCTCGACTCCGTATGACCAGATAGACATTATATTTAATAATATTTAAATATATATTATTATTATATATATTCTGTAATAAATATATATATATTTCGTATTTAAGTAAACAATAGCAAGTGTTCAACTTTGT
Source organism: Halyomorpha halys (assembly GCF_000696795.3). Classification (NCBI taxonomy): domain Eukaryota; kingdom Metazoa; phylum Arthropoda; class Insecta; order Hemiptera; family Pentatomidae; genus Halyomorpha; species Halyomorpha halys. Next base: position 61,886 of record NW_027109834.1, read on the forward strand.
GTTTGCTGATGATTGTTTTTCTTGGAACACTAGCGTGCCGTGAATAGGTAATGATGTGTGTTGTGTGTCATCCTCCGCCTAATCGCGGAACGTCCATCAGCGATTGACTCGTTCAACTTCAGCTAACTGCCACTGCCCACTGTATAATTATTTCTTTACTTCTCCCCTCGTCCTAGTGTCTACTAAATAAACCCTAATTGACAATCTTAGGCCCTATATTTATCACCAATCAGCCGCTACCTTATCTATAATCTATAAAAACTTCTTATGCGAAATTAATGTCATGAAGTTTTCTCATTTTTTCTTCCTACCCGCTCGATTATCCCCATCTCATAGTCAATACTAAATTTGAGATCTTATTAAGGGCACTCTAATTGACAATTTATCTAATAAGATGGAGCCAAGTCATTAAAGTTCCGTATGAGATCATTGCTATACCTTCCTAGCTTGGAAAAAATACATGATAAAAACCTAAGACACTGGATCGTTGAGCATAAATTCATTGCTGATGATAAATTCTCCATTCGACTTTAATTTAAACACGCATTTTTTTCTTTAAATTATGTTTGATTTAATTATGTAAGACAACTATTTGTCTTTCATTCATTTATAAATTTACTGAAAATTGACATTTCTGTTATAATGTGGTATTGCAGCAAAAATAGACAACATGCGAAGGCAGCCGAAGAAATTTGTGAGATGGAAGATGTAAATATAGTACATCATAACACTGCTCATTCGGACGAATGAGTTCAAGGAGAAAAGCCTAACAGATAAGTCTATATCAAGTTGACCTCCGTGGTTGTCGAATTTCTTGGGCATATCAGCTGTAATTCGTTGGCGACCATTCGAGTATTATCCCTGTATAACTTGTAAGGCATGAACGATATGTAACCAATACATTAATAAAGACGTTAGGATTTACATTTTATTGTAAAAAAACAATGTTACATCAACATCGAAACAAATTTCTACAAACTAGGAAGAAAATAGTTGATGGCAGAATTTAATATCTAAAGTCCAATGAATGAATGTTTTCCCTACATATAGATACAGAGAAGAAGTGGTAATAGAGATTGTAGGCGAGAATAAGAAGGACGTGCAATTAGATTTGCCTTAGGTTAGGTGGGGCCCAGAAACAACCTATGAAATTGGATATACATAAGAAGTAGGAGAAGGATGGTTAGAGAACTAATATTTTTAGAGAGTGCAACTGTATCCAATAAGATATCGGAAGGGGTAGAGGGAGATACTAAATTTGAGATCTTATTAAGGGCACTCTAATTGACAATTTATTTAATAAGATGGAGCCAAGTCGTTAAAGTTCCGTATGAGATCATTGCTATACCTTCCTTGAAAAAAGTAAATGCTAAAAACCTATGACACTGGGTCGTTGTGCGTAAATTCATTGCTGATGATAAATTTTCCATTCGACTATAATTTAAACAACGCATTTTTTTCCATTTAAGTTATCTTTGATTTAATTATGTAAGACAACTATTTGTCTTTCACTAACTAATATTTTTAGAGAGTGCAACTGTATCCAATAAGATATCGGAAGGGGTAGAGGGAGAAGAGTGTGTGGTCGTGGAGGGATGTGATGTTGGTTCTGAAGGAACATTGCCCCAACATGTATTTCAAATAAAGTTAAATGATAGATGCTGGCATCTTATGGAATGATAACTTGGACTTGCTGGCTATTTCTCTTAGGTCGCTCTTCTATAGTGACAAAACCATCTTCAAATGGGCTGGTCAATTAAACAAAGAAAATACCGCTTCTTGCAATCCCAAGTCAGCCGGTTAGGTCAAACATGTGGACCATTTGTGGCTAAGAAACAACTATATAGTTTATAACAATAGCCATTTAAGACTTCTTATTACATTAGCTGTTGAATATTATTAATAACAAATCCCGTTAAGACTTCAGCCATGTCCAAAATTTCTTGAAATTCAAAATAAGCTCGTGGTTCTACATAAAAAATGGTAGGTTTACAACATACAGGACCGATGCCATATTTAACGCAGAAATCTGATAGGCATGACATGGAATTTAGTGGGCAATAACTTAATATTGATATTTAAATCCGGGGAAAGAGCGAACTGAGCTGTTCTAAAATATCCGTTCATTTGTGGATTATTAAATGGAGCCGGAAGTATCTTTTTGGGTTGGTACTGAACATTATTAATTTGCAACGTACAGTACAATTTGTGAAGTCCAGAACCTCATCCTTCGAACTGTAACTTCCTCTTCGACGTCCCCTGCCGCAGATACGTCACTTCGGAACGATGACCAACATCTGCCGGACGGGAAGGCCCAGTAGAACTCTTACGAACGATGACCAAGCGGAGGACAAAAAACAAGTTGAAAATGACTTATGAAAATCATAAAGTTACATGGACTATCTCTCCTTTCCACAATTACAAAAAGGGCATTAATTTTAAGCTTTTAATCTACCAATTTTAAATTTAAACACAGGATATTGGAATAAAAAAAAATTGTAGGTAATAAAAAAGAAATAACACAAATAATTCATCATCCTCATTAATGACTAATGGGTGTGAATCTGAAACTAATTCAAAGAAAAGCAGTAGGGAGGGGGAAGGTAGAAAAGATTCTTTTACTGAGTTTTGGTTTTGTAGAAGAAGCTTTATATGTTTATTTAATTTCGTGATGTTATCTCCACGATCTGTTCATCACTCAGAAGCACTTAAGTGTAAATTATCATACAGAACGGATTTGATTTTTAAAAAATTTCTGGTTTTACTCATCCTTTTTCTGAATTTTTTTCTTCAAATGATCATCAACCACTACCACTACCTGACCCTTAATTTCCCCAAGGACTGTGGTACGATTGATTCTATATATTTTTAATATTATACTGAGTCACAGTAGATCATTTATATTGATATGTAGAACAACATATGAAATAAGATTGGTACTGGGAGCTAAATCGTGGCCCAGCTCTGAGCCATCAATAGGGCGCGGGCAAATGGGGTGGTTCATATTTTAAAAAGGCTAAACTAGATTGATGATTGTTGTGGGATGAAAGTTGGCCACGATCCGGCACTTGCATCAGTGTGCTGCTTTGTCGCACAGCATCCATCAGCCCTGACAGCTGCCCCTAAAAGGCATCAAAACAAACCCGTCCCACCAATGATCGCAATAAAAAACCCATAAATCACGCCCACTCGTGTCTGCTTGTATGTAGGCTGGGTCCGGTAGCCGTGTCTTCGGGATTATTGTCACTCCTATGGTCCTTGATGACGTCGTAGAGAGAGTATAAATCATCGTAACCTTATTTATGAAATTATCAGAAGTGTTGGGGAAAAAAGAAACTCGATTTTACCAAGAACAAAACCTTTAAAATTTCAAGTGTTGTTTTATTAACCAAATATGTATATAATTTTTCATCAACACTTTCCATTATGACCATTATGCGAAACTAGTGAGGTTAATGGTTATTCCTTCAATGAGTTTCATAACAGAAATCAAGGAACAACTATTTCATCGTAAATTAAAATTGTTATAAAATATTATTAGTAACTCAAAACATTTCTGGCCATTTAATATCCAGAAATATGTATTTATTAATGAAGTAGAAATATTAGTTTTACAATTTCTAAATCATTAAGAGCGAATATAGGTAGGAATTAGGAATATATGAAAAAATATTGTGTAAATGGTGAATTTAAACGTTACATAATATATACACATATAATATATAAACATTTTTTACTTAATACCTAGGTATATCTGTCAATAATTAATTTATTTAATTTGAACCTTTAATAATCTTTCTATGAACCATAACACGGCACCCACCCTCATAAAAGATGGTTTCAAAGCTCATGCCAGGTAACCAGAACCAAAACACCGTTGTATATATAAAAAATGGATTACAAAACTAAGGTTATAAGTAATGGGCTGGATTCGAAATAAGAATCACAAACAAGAATCTGACAGTAAACTACTAGATTAAGTTGCCTGGGATAGATTTGTAGTCAGAGCCTGGACAACCAAAAAGGAAGAGATTTTCTAAATAAAATGTTTTAAATGTAATCTCTATAGGATTACAGAATATAAAACTGAGATAGCAGAAGAAATTGAAATTTTTGTTTACCTAAGGTGAACCATCACTTTGAAGATTACCTCGGATTAGAATGAAAATATTTCGGAAGAGATATCTTATTTCTTTCATAAGTAGGTGTAACCTATGACTTACATATCTTGTATTCCTGAGGAGCCTGTAGGACGGTAAGCCGATAGTTTCCGGTTGTATGTAAGGGTACGAGTTGGGTAGAAAGCTGTCTCTGGTATGGTCGTAGACTGAGGTGAGGCAGATGTCCAAAGCGTCTTTGGGAGCGCAAGGGTGATTACACAACCTATTCTGCCTTATGCTAGCTGAAAAAAAAAGTTTAAAAAACTTTAATTTCAATTTGACATTCTGAACTACCTAAGGCAGAAAAAATATTAAAGTAAATGATGGTACAAATAATCGAAATATTTTCCCATTTATACAGTTTAGTTTCATCTGACTATATGAGACTTTATAGTACGTAAATAAATTTTGGTTCATCTCTACTAATATCGATTTTATCACATCCGATCTTTAAGTTTTTACAACTGTTTCATAAATATGGGGAATTATTTCGAGAAAAACATTTCGTGATAAAGATATGGGCATATAGCATAATATACACAGCGATTTTATGTATGACTATGTATTTAGTATGTACGTTTACTCAATAAATTTTTATTTCCTTCTCAATGAAATATAATTCAAAAGAAACAATATCTGTTTTCTATAACTTAAGACAGAGAAGCTTGGTGCATATCATATACAGGTGGAAAAAAAATTGTGTCTTCAGAATCGAAAATTTTCACTCACGCGTTTGACACCAAGGAACTAGATTAGTTTCATGCCTGTCTGCAGTCAAATCCGTCTTCGCTCATCACGGCTACTTCCGTTTATCCGAATTAGGTGAAATACAGTATAATCTATGTACTTGGAAGAGTTTGTGTTCAGATTTGATCTTTAACAGCTGTTGTTCCTGATTTACTGTAGGGTTCTAGCTCAAGCTTCAATTTGAGATGATGCCGACCGTTTACAGCCAGTATACGCTTTTGTGTATTATCATTATTCATTCAGGTAACATATTCAGCCAAACGAAGTCATCCAACCTTATGAGTTTTTATAATCACTTCCCTAAATGACTCAGTTTAAAATAATAGCACATCATATTCTTTCTTCTCCTCATGCTCACCAAGCGTGGCCGGACCAAATATTTTTTGGAGAATCTTTCTTTCAAAGGTGAAGATTTAATTTTCCCTCATCTCCGAATTTTCAGCTGTCTCCCACAGTTTTAGCCCGTAGTCAGTAGATTTTACTATTGTCTTGTGAAGAAATAGCTTTTCGTCTGCCGAAAGCTTAGGTTTTCTATTTAGTAGTCTATATAATTATCCGAATCATCGGTTAGGTTCTTGTATTTAAAGTTTAGAATGTGGATTCTACGTTAGGATCCCAAGATATTGGACTGGTGGAATCGATCTGCGTCGGAGGGTAAAGGTGGCATGTTGGCATTAACTTTTTTATTCACTAATCATTACACCAATCATTTTTCGGGGATAGGTTTCTTTGTAGCTTTGCTATTGCTGTATGTTATACTGGTAAAGTATAACATAACAATTAGATACACGGTTGTTTATTAATAGACGAAACCAAACAGGTGAGACCAGTTAGTCTGGGGATCCTATTAAAGGAAATTAGTAACATGAATATAGATAAAATAATATCTATAAATTTTGAATAGAAAAGTTTGGTTAAAATGACGTATAAAATACGAAAATAAACTAATTTTTAATTCTCAGGAAGTTCAGATTGCAGAAAGGATAGAAGCAATTTCTTGTAGAAGCTTCGAGTGAGGTGACCCCACATCCACTGCCATTACACGACCTAGACCTGCTTCGGAATACCAGAGAAATAATTAAATACAGCCTCTTTAAAATTGATTATGGTTAGATTACAGCTGTATCGGTCGCTGAGCGCGTAGTTAATTACCCTCGCGGCTAATTACCCTACACTGATTCCAATTCAATTTCCAGCCAGTGCAGTTAATACCGCCCCGTCGCCCGGATTAATGTCACGTGACGAACGGCCACATCAGTCACATCTAATGAACTCATTATTACAGCGCTCTATTCCACAGATTATTATTCAGATCCGAATCTACTGTGTACCTGCCCACCATTTACCTGGCCAATAAACTGCTAGCCATCCAGCTCATTGGTATAATGAACTGGACTGGAGATATTACCTTCTACCTGCAATGCCATTAGCCAGCTCGGATATTATATTAATCCAGAGCGATATATTATAATAAAAAAAATTTGATCTAATGATGCCTTCAGCTGTTGCTAATTAAAAAGGCGGCCACAGTTCAATATAAATATACTTCTCTAATGAATCTAAAATTTATTTTGCTTTGGATTAGGCGGAAAACACGCACCTTGCTTCCAACCGCCTGCTTAATGCTTCTTATATAAATACCTTAACTATTTATTTAACTAATGTTCTGGGGTTTTATTTATTCCAAACGACGTTTGCTTTCGATGTAATATTTACATTCATATACCGTTTTATATGAACGGTAATTTATATATATATATATATATATATATATAAATTAAAATGTTAAATTAAGAGAAGAAGGAATAACATGTGACATGCTTGAACTGCTGTAAAATATTGGCTTTATTGGGTTCAGTACATCTCTTTATATACATTTGATCGGCTGATCCCCTCAACCAGCTGACATCGAAACAACGGATGACTCAGACCGTAACTCCCCCCCCCCCACCAGTTTAAGGGCAATCCTCGAAAACTAATACTATACAGTATAATAATATGGGAAAAAAACAATAAAGAAAAACTACTTACAATAAAAATAAATTCCTATACACATATCATTGTAAAAATTCACAAGCGCTATATTCATAATTTAAACCTAGAATAAAATTAAAGAACTCTTCACACATACAATACATAAATAAGCTAAAATGAAGAAAAAACAAAATTTTTAAAAGTCGAAATAAATCTTAAAACAAAAAACAATAAATAGAATTACATTAACAACTAATGTTTCTGTAATACAATCTAGTAGTGGCAGGCAATACGAGAACACAGGAAGTATTAACTCTTCAATATGAACGGTTCTCCTCTTTTTAGGTTCTTCGATACTTTCTACAGTAACAACATGTGTTCCTTAATAATTATCACCCTGAATGGACCCTTGTGTCGCTGTATATCCTTTATTATTTGTTAGACCCAAATTTTCTGTATACGTCACAATTTTGATCGCTCCCATCATGACCTTTAAATTCTTCAGGTGGCGCCTCCTGTTTTTTTTTCCTTTTCCATTCTTCCTCGTGCCTTCTCCCATGACGTTCTTTGAGCAACATGGTTGTTGTGCATCTCTTCACCATCCACTGCGTACCCTTACAGTCCAGCCGGTGTATTCGAAGCCCATTGAAAGAGGATTTCAAATGGTGAAAACCCCGTAACGGTGTGTACGGAATGATTATATGCCACTATAGCCTTAGGCATTGCTACATCCGGTTCCAGTCCCTTGTCGAATATCCAATCTGATATAAGCGAATATGTTCTCTCATCGTGCCATGAAGCCGCTCTATGCGAGCCATGTTACGTCTAGGTCCTTCATTTCTGTTCGAATCATGGCATTGTGGAATTATCTGCCTGAATCTGATGAGATACGCTCCGGAACTCCTTAGAATTGGAACCACAATCGGAGAGCTGCCAACACTGCTTCCGACAACTTGTCCTGCACCTGGTGCGCCTTACTGAAAAGATCAATTATGGCGATCCGTTTAAATTGATCTCCATTTGAAAGTGTCGACCAGTAGGTGGTTGAGCTGTGCATCTGAGGTAGGTGTCTCTTTTTGCCTCCCTTTTGGTGGGTGTCTGTCATGCTTTGTGCATTGACAAACATCGCAGTTTCCTACAACTTCTGTAATTGTCTTCTCTATCCCCCACCAAAAGTACCTTCTCTTTAATGCTTGCAGAATCTCCAAGATTCCGCGGTGATTTGTTTTCCCTGATGATATGCTACAGTCACCTTTCTCTGGCGTTCGTCCTCCCAAAGAATTTGTGGAAAGAGGGATGAATAAGCGTTATTATGATTTACTTGAAATAATCTGTCGGAGAGATAAAACGAATAATAAGGAAGTATGTTGAGGGTAGGGATTTACGAATATAGTAGTCCTGGGTGCCACCCACGATCAAATGCCTGTTGTACATCAAGAAAGACTCCCGAGCAGTACATTCCGTACACCAATGACAGACGGGTCAACTACCACATGATGACATTGCTGGATAGGAAAGTGGGATGTTTGGAATCCAAACTGGTCATCTGGGATTAAAAGATTTGAATCTAGGATTGGATACAGGCGTTTCAAGACGAGTTTCTCAAGGAAAAGAGAAATAGGACAGATGGGTATTCTAGTGGTTTTTGAGGTTTGGACATCATTTTGACTATTGATACGTTCCATAAAAGAAAAATTTGAAATAAATTTCGTTTTTTGGTTTATGTCAGCTTATGGCTTACAGCATACAACTAAACCAAATTGATAGATTATGGTACTCATTCGGAGGAAAATTCATTTTCTTGTACAACAATTGTTTTGCTTGGGTGCATCGTTAAGAATTTGTAAGCGAAGAACAAAAATAAATGACCTAATTCGTTACTTTATTAAATTAATTAACTAATTATTAAGATTTTTACAACCTCCAGAAATGCGTTTCCATGTTAAGTGTGCTAATTTTTAAACTATTGGTAGATGCATGTTCTAGGAGATGGATTTCTTGCATCAGAATGTCAATGATTTTATTAACAACCTTTAGATAAGAAGAACTTTTAATGAATAAATTTTTATAATAAAACATTACTAATTATTACCTAGGGTATTGTGATTGTATAATCTTTCGAATGGAGAGACGGAGTGCACCCAGTCGTATTCGTAACCTTGGAGTCGCAAAGGTTGTTCCCACAATTCTTCGAATTGGATCATGGGGTATGGGTACGGGTTTCTGTCGAATTTCGCCATCTTCGTCTTCCCTTCAAATAATGTTAACATTTTTATTTTTTTTTCTATTAGTAATTTTAGAAATTAAAAAAAAATTGTAATCAAGTTATTGAAAACGTTTAATCGTTATTGAAAAACAGATGATCAGAATGATCGATAGTGCATAACGTTAAAACATTGTTGTCGTTCATTTGATGTTATTTGTCGTTAGGAACACCTTGGCAAGATGACTACGTTTTCTTGCAATTTGAGAATGTCTTCTACTCAGAGTGAGGACGAAATTCATCACTTGGTACCGTAGGTTAACGCTCATAAGCCGGATCAAAACCAGTGCTGATATCGAATCAAGAATGCTGAAATGATATGTCTCAACACACAAGTCAACTAAGGCCTAACGTTAAAAAGTTTTTTCTTAATTTAGAATACTTAAGATCTTTTTGATTGAAGGCAAACAAAAGAATGTTTCGAGTCTAGTTCATGAGAAATTAAATTTTTATCATTTTTATTAATAAAGAATGGGGCTCCACTAAACCATCTAATTCCTCTCGAATCCAATCCTTACAGTCCAAAATCCTTCGTAAAATCCTTAATGCTCCTTACTTTGTCACAAATCAAATCATCCATCAGGACCTCAATGTCCCCAATGTTGCCAATTTGGCCAGAACCAGATACCAACCCTTACATAATAAACTTCTCATTCACCCAAACCAACGCGTTTCTAACCTGGCTTCTCCTTCATTACCTAATAATCCTCCTAGGCGTCTGAAAAGAAGATGGCCTCGAGATCTTCTCCTTTAGAAGTGTTTTTGGAGTTCTATCAATGGGTAGATTCTCTACATGTTTGTATCATGTCATAATATCACCTACAGCAAATTTACTGGAGGCAAGGAGCTTGGCCGTGCTTGTTGCTCGACGGTGCTTTAATCCGGTAGGAGTGCTCTAAGGGACAATATTTTTGTCCATCTAGAGCTGTCCCATGAGCATTTATCTCATGGTAGACAATTTGTATTTTTTTATTTATTATGTAGTTGGATATGATGATAACCGAAATCATTACGATTACTTTTAATGCGATTAGAAATTGAAACTGTAAATTATAGCTGTTCCATGAGGGGCTGAAGAATCCAGATTTTCTAAAAGCTCTAAGATCTTTTATTTATCTTTTCTTACCTCCTCCAAATAAATGTAAGATTTTTGTTATAAGAAATATATTCACATATTTTAGTATATTTAATACACCCTGTAGTAAACCAAGTGCAGGCATACGTGATGAACTCTTTGTAGGAAATTATGATTTTCAATTCCTTGAGGCTGTTGAACTTTTTCATGAATAAACCGAAGGTATGTTCGACTCTCACTTAATACTTGCAGTAATGAGCATACAATTTTCTGACAATCTTTAGGCTACCACTTAGACGATCCTTAAATGGAGTTATAACATAAACATTTAATCATGTTAAATATTCTCTAGTCGTACACATTTCCAGGAAACCCACAAATAAGCTGCTTTAGTGAGAGTTTTTAATCGCAAAGTTGTTTTCGTGAATTATAAGGATCAGGGTCCCTCGATGGCTTTTGGCCAAAGCTGTCTGTTGGATTTAGACATCTGAGAATCATGATATTTTTAAGTTTCATTTTAATACCCTCTTAAAAACATTGTGACATTTGTTACGTCGTGTCCTGGTTACCCTCACAATTATTAATTACACATGCAGGCCAGCGTTCAATAGAAAAATATCTGGATCGGGTAAAGTTACATTGTCATCACAATCACCCATCAGTGAACAGTGATCAGTGAACGATACGTGAGAAGACGACGGCACCGCTTGGACCTATCGCAGACTCAGCAATCAGACGTCAGGATCGTGAGCACTAAAACATCATCTACTTCATTTACGTGCCCCTACGGGTATTAAATTTTGTCCTGTAAGGAATTATAAGTTTAAATTATGAGGTCACAAAACCTTTCTCTCAATTTATTTCATGGAACTCTCTCAATATGCAATAAAGGGCTCCTGGTCGTAATGCACGAACCGGGCTTCTGGAGTTCCAAACAATATCTCTTTACCGCCAACTTCCTCTAAACAATGAGGCAATTTGTCAAAGGTTGTGTAAATCATTTCACTTTTCCCAGCCTTCGACGGGCTGAAAATAAAAATATCTGATTTTCCTCTAATTGTAATAGAAATTCTCCGTGTTCCACAGCCAAAGCTGCTCTTGCAAGTTGGAGAAAATCCTTCTCCTGAACATCCCAACCTGTACAACACAATTGTAAGCTGTAATTACACAGACCTATGTTTGGTAGAGTCTTTCGAATTAAACACAGCTTATCTTTAACGTCTTGTAGAATAGTTTTGAATTTAAAGTAGTTCACTCTCAAAAGAGGTTTAAACCTATCTTCATCCTAGCTCGGTAATACTACAAAGATTTCCAGTATGTATATTATATTTCCGATCCTCTAAGAAAGAAACTGCACATCTGAAACACAGCAAAGAAAATACGAATTTATTTGTCAATTAGTTTATGCTGTTTCTCTTATTCACAAGTTTGTTGATCAACAAGACTCTCGAAGGCAACACTTTCACACAACTTCCACTTTTTACTCACTTTAAGCATACTCTAATAAATTACTATGATCAAAACTGAAAAGTAAACTAAAATACGAAAGTCTAGAAGGTCTTGGGAGAAAAGGTTACAAAACAAGTAGCCAAAAAAATCCGCTAGGAGAACATTTAACTTAGAACATAGACTTAAAATTGGCTATCATGATGAAAAGAGGAAGGGTTATAGCTCTGCAGTGGATACCAGGCCATGTTGGTATAAATGGTAATTAACAAGCTGACAATTAGGCTAAGCTCGATTGTGCAGAGAACCAGCCTGTTCTACCACTTTCCTACAGAACAGTAAAATCACTTATAAGCTCTTATTGTAAGGACAGAACAAATGCTAGACACAAAGTTCAAGCGGAAGGAAAGAAGTGGGAGAGCCTACTGCATAAGGATAAACGAATCCCCGGCAATGTTAGCAGTGCTGCGAGAGTGGATTGTTATCGCCTTGGAACAGGACATGATCTGCTCCAAAAACACCTCCATCGAATTGGTATCGTAGATTCCCCGAATGTCCTATGCAACATGGGAGACATGGATGGAGACCATCTTTTAACGTGTATTGGTCTAGAAGATGTTGAGCAGGATACGGACCAACTAAAAGAAAGAGTAAAATTGTATTGGACTGCGAGAGCCTGGAGCGTAATAGCCCACTTCCTGTGGCTAAGGAAAAAAAACAAAAACAATCATATACTTATGGCATCTAGCCTGTTAACATGTTATACATTTGTATTCCATAAAAAATATATTGAAAGCTACTAAAACATTGATATCAGAAGTTTCGACTTAAAACTATTTTATTGAACTATGTTCAGAAGTACCAAAGCTTTTTTGAGAATTTCCCAAAGTAACTCTGCAAATGATAAGGTAAATTGGACCTTGAATCTTAATTTTTTGTATTTATATATCCAGAAGAGCTAATGATTGATTTGGAGGAAGAGATATTGAATGAAGAGAGTTGAAAACATTTTGTAGTATTTAATATTATTACCATTTGTTTTTACTGTACGTGAGAAGGAGTCGACAGAAAGGAAGTCCAATTTGTGTGTAAATTGAAATTGCAGTTAGATCTTGTGAGGTATTTTTGAGCGGTGATATCATTTAGCGTTTTTTTTTATTTTTTATAATTAGTTTTAATTACAAATCAATAAAATAAAAATCCCAAAAAGATGCCAAAAACTATTAATGTCCAACGATTCTTAAGGGATTAAAAAAAATTTGTCTTGACCATCAAATTGTGAAATTATTATGTAAATAAAACTGTACATTACTTTGTTTCATTTTCTCCGTTTGTTATTTTTGTTTGCTAATATCATACCTCCCTCGAACTCTTCTTGTAATAGTACAAGAGCCCAAGAGGAGAAAAAAGGCAGTTATTTCACGTTCTATGTGACGTACATATGTCTATTAGCACTCAAATTAAAGCTAGTTTAAGTACTATAAGTAGTTTATACATAGTTTTCATTAAAGTAATAAAAAATAGGGGTGAAATAACTGCCTTTTTTCATCCCGGCTCTTGTACTATAAGTAGATAATCTTCGTGCTGTATGTCTGGTGTCAATGTATGTGTGTCTAAGCTATAATAGTGATTAAGTATTATATTTAAGTATATTTGTTATCGATACAATGTATTAATTTTTATAGTTGTATTTATCTTTGTTTACCTACAGTTTTATTACTTAAACAACATAACGTATGTTTTAATAAATTATTTATATTAATTAAAATATTTATTTCAAAAATTTACTCAGTTTATTTTTTGACCATTCAATCAAAACTATTATTAAGTACCATTCAAACAATTCCCATATGGAAAAAGTATTATTATTGCTACCATCTTGTTTTTTTACGAATCTCAAAATTTTTTTTTTTTTTTTTTTTTTAAATTGATAGATTTATTTATTGATAGATATTACAATCTGCCACACAGTTGTGGGCAATAGGTAATATTGATAAATGATCTCATACATAC
>NW_027109834.1:80568-106558 GCF_000696795.3 Halyomorpha halys
GTTCACTACAAGTTTAGAAATAAGCGACAACTCACCTATATTTTAGCTCTCATGTGAGCAGTATCACTTATTATTACACTGACACTGTTTTTCACTACTGTTTTTTATTTTAGTTCACTGAAAAAATAGTCTATTGTGGGACACGAAGTAGCATATGTTCATTTGCTAACTAGCGCATGCGCACACCTACGAATCTCAAAAATTAAATATAATCTTTTGTGTACGATAAATTTCATTATGTGTTATATATATTTAGAACCTCCATCAGAGGACATATAATATGGAAAATTGTAAAATAATTGTTAGTGTTTAGATAAACATTGAAAGAAAGACATTAAATAATAATGATAATAACAATGGTTTTTATGAAATTTAACTTTACCTTATTCATTGAAGCCTATACAAGAAACTAGGGCAATAGGACAGTTGCGATGCGATGCCGACAGGAGACTGTGTCAGGCAATCTATAGCTCGTGGGGTGGTGACGTCGCAGGGATGCCATGGCAGGCTTTCATTCTTCAAGAGAGTTCCCTGTGATAAATTGGATCTTCCTTGAGCTATCGTTAGTGATCGATCCAGTGCCTTCTGTAAGACGCCTTGTAAATCAGTTAGGATTTCGGCCAATATATCCGACTTTTCAAATATGATAAAGCATCAAAGCTTACTTGATTTACTTAACTCTAATTGATCCCAGAGTATGAATAAACCGTGGACAATTGTTTCATCAGGAGATATGGTCTTTTTCACGGTTCAGATTCAGGATAAAATGACCCGATCTGTTCAATTTTTTTTATAGATAATTAAACTGTTACTTAATTGATGGAATTTTATAATAATTTTTTTTTCTTGTATTTAGAAATTTTCAAAATGGAGTGCCTTCAATATATATATTTTTAAATTATTAACCATATTACCATTATTAGTAGTTGTGAAAAGTTGTCAATTATGAAATTTGAAAAAAAAAAACTTTATTTAAGGAAAAAACATTTTTCCTATATTGAAAACAAATATCCGGAAATATGAGTAGTAACTTAGACGTATAATATACCATTACGAAGCCAAATATTTTAGAAATGTAAGTAATTAACATATATAATCGTTTATGGTAACGGAGAGTGACGAAAAACATGTTCTTCTAATATGAGTTTCACTACGATCAAACTCGCTGGCGCATAGGCCAAACGATTTTTCTATTCGGGCGCTCTCGGATGTTTCCGCCTTAATGACCATAGCAAACTTAATAGACTAATCAAACATTTTATATTAAAACACAATCTAATGGGCGCATGCGTAGTATTGTTTTCTACTAGGTCGGCTGGTCTTGATACAGATCCTGAGAAAACTTAGGCAGGAAACAGTTGATATTAGTTTTTATAAGCTCAAGCCATAAATACCAATTTGTTT
This sequence comes from Halyomorpha halys, assembly GCF_000696795.3. Classification (NCBI taxonomy): domain Eukaryota; kingdom Metazoa; phylum Arthropoda; class Insecta; order Hemiptera; family Pentatomidae; genus Halyomorpha; species Halyomorpha halys. The sequence goes on from NW_027109834.1 coordinate 81,973, forward strand.
AAATTTTTTTCTTTCAGGGTATTAAAAGAAAGTTAAGTTATGCCAGTACTGTTGAAGTATATATATCATTTATTGTAAAATCGATTATTATTCATGTTTACGCTGTGTAACCTTGCTATAACATCCGTGTTATTAAGTTTGACTAAACCGTACTTTGTTCTTAGTATGTTGTCTTGATTAAAAACTTAAAATCAGTGTATCAGTGAGTAATTCATGCAAATTACCTAAACAATTACACCAGATTTTTATTCATTTGTTCATAAATAAAAAAAATGTTGAATTTATACTTAGCATGTTAATCAGTTAAATTACATAACCGTTGTAAGCCCTAGTTTATTTAGCATAATTCGAATTACTGAAGACATTAAAAAAATGTAAGCAGTGACACTACGGCCTTATTTCCTTCTCATTTTTTTGTAAACAGATACAAATTTTATTGTTCCATTAATGATTGTCTGAGCTTGTTAATTACTTGATTACTTTTCTGCAAAACCGGTTTCAGCACTAGTGTAACTCCAAGTCCTTAATCACAAGTATCATGCATTCAGATGCTACTTGAGCACTGATTGAACTCTCGACCCAATCCTGTTGAAGAGAATGTCAGGAGGTTCATATATTCTACTGAGTCTTGGCATTCCTGAGGAGCTGACAGTGAACTACCCATAAAGGTCCTCCGTCAGTCAGGGCCTGTCGAAGGCGCCAGTCGTCACCAATCACATTCCGGCGCTCTGTGACGGGGAAGATGTCTTCACTGAATAACTTTCAGATGATCAAGATAGGATATCTACTCCTTTTTTCAAAACTTCTTCGAGGAATTTATAGTAATTGCTTCCTACTATTCTTAAGTTCTATGGTGGGTCATTATTTTCCGCTTACGAACGTCCTAATTATCAAATTTTTGTATGCTTTAGTCACATCCGTAAACACCCATAGTAGGAGAAAATAACTTCAACTATTTCTATCATGGCCGCTTATACATTTTTATTAATTCAAATGTTTTTCATAAATGTCATTACCCTTTTCCATTATATCTGATGCTCTTCATCAAGATCTTGTAAATGAAATTAATAGCAGAATGCTGAATAGAAGCAAATTCCCGGCACTAATTCATCGGAAAGGACATGTAATTGTTTATCATTCACTGCTTCACTTAAAAAGAAAGAGGAAAGTTCATTCTAATACAGTTCAAAATTAATGATGAGGAAGTGGAGGTCAATGTTCACTACAACAAAGTGATTAATTGAAAGAGAGGATGATGTATATTATTTTATTTGGGCTCATTGAGTGGCATATCCAGTAGGATATTTGACCTCGCCCTCGAAACTCAGGTTTATGTTGATTATATAAATGAGCGCAATTATAATCTAAATTGAAAAAGAAGACAGTGATATGCACCTACTTAACAGCCACGCCCAAGGAGATTATAATAAGGCCCTCCTTTACGGCTTCACTTTTCTTGGAAGCCTACTCTCTCCAAAAAAAACTGTTCCAGGATTTAAAAAAAAAAAAACCTTTTTGCAAACAGAGTAACAACTTAACGTAACTAAAATCATTTGAATAATATTTTAGAAGAAAATATTTATGTAATATGCCATACCGTTCCTAGATGTTGTATTTTATTATTAAATGTGGTTATTAACAAAAAAGGAATCGAACATACGTTGTTGCTTTCATTTTTTTCATTGTACAAATCTATTTATGAGTAATAAATAAAAAATATGCAAATTAAACAATAATGTTCGTCAAGGGCTTACCGATTCTTGAATTAAAATAACAACATAAACTACTGTGTTAATAACAGCATGCCGGATGATAGCGCACATACATATGTATGCGCTTGTTCGGGGACTGCCTAAGAGGTAGTTAATTTTCCCATATATCCTAATAAATTATCCATAAAGTTTTCCAAGATAGTTTCTACTTAATTTCCTCAATAAAAAGTAGGAAAATAGAGAATGAATCGGTGCCTAATAGAGCCATTAAGAAGGATTCTAATGTAATCTGGTTCGATAAGATAATGATAAATGTTTATAGGCATAACTAACAGTCTATATTCATGGAAGCTGAAGCAATAAGTCAAGTTTGTCCTTTGGCCCACACTTGACTATTTATACAGAATGTAGGCGTGAGCTGGTCAGCTGTGAAATTGTGGTTTACCTTGCAGTTTGTCTTTTCGAGAAGTTCGACACACGTTTTAGCCGGCTATCTTTCATCGTGTCCCATTTGTCCGTTAGATATCATACTTGTCCCAGTTCGGGGTACGGCTTTAGTTTTCTTTAATATTGAAAGTTCAAAGGCTAATCGTCAAATTGAAAGTTATGCTTTTGAAATTTTCTATACAAATATGACAGTCCAAACTTGAAAATGGTCATCTAATAAGATAATAGAAAAAGTTGAAGGTAAAGAAACAAATATTTTACCCTAGCTTACTGTTCTCTAGGATACAAATAATATGTAATTCATTTAAAAATAAAAAATATTTTAAACTTTTGACTTTTTTTTTAATAATTTATTTATTGTTATTTACAACTATATAAAATATATACAACAAGTAAATTTGCTGTAGGTGACATAGTGACATGATATAAACATCTGGAGAATCTACCTATTGATTTAACTCCAATAACATTCCTAGAGGAGAATATCTCGAGGCCATCTTCTTTTCAGACGCCTAAGAGGATTATTAGGTAATGAAGGAGAAGCCAGGGTTAGAAACATGTGGATTTGGGTGGTTGGGAAGTTTATCATGGAAGGAATGGTACAGGTTCTGGCCAAATCGGCAACATATGGGACATTGAGGTCCTGATGGATGACTTGATTTGTGACGAACTAAGGAGCATTAAGGATTTTAGACTGTAAGGGTTGGATAGGCCTTATAAAAGTAATGTAGATCAGTCTTTTGTAATGGATTGGCAACTTAGACCGTTTGTCGGAATTGACGAGCAGTTTCTAGTCTTTTTAGTCTTTTATGAGGATTCAATGTCAGTGGTTTTTTGACTTTCAAATTTTATTCTTAATTTATATTGGTAAACCACCGTTAGTAACAATTTTGTTTTTATTACGATTCAGTCCGATACTTTCAACTTTCATATATTTCTTTAACTACAAAAAACATTAAAATTGTTTAACTCTAAGTGGCTTGGTTAGGTTTTATCGAGATTTTAACAATTGATAATATTTTTACAATGGAGTATGTGGAGTATAATCTCATATATGAGACAACCACAATAACTTGTATGATATATAACTGTGAATAGATTAAAGTAAGTAAATAATAATAATGAATAAATGAAATAAGAGCGATTAAATGACGTGATAAAGTAAAACCAAAAAAATAATACTAACAATAATGAAATTAAAATAATAACTGATGTATATTATTTTAAAAAAAACAACAATATATATCGAATGCATACCTGGCATAACTCCTGGTTTCGTTTCTAATGCTTTTAACATTATACTATTGGTTTAGAGTTACAATCATTAAGTCAATGTGGCCACTCAGAATAAAATTCTGCAATTCGACTCGCAGCTCACGATCCAGTAGGCTATTTCTTACAAGCTAAGAAAATCCTACAGATCTTGTTTGGAAATATTGGTACTAGAAACGTCCTCCTCACTCACACTCTTCACAAGAATTTATATATGCATTGGATTAGTTCTGCTTAGTTTATTTTACATTATTTTTTCTGACTTTCCAGTATTCCAAAATGCTATTAAAAATAAATATTGTTTAATTCCAGCAAAAGTATTGAAATAAATTGAGGCAGTCTAGAGATTAGCCGACAGAAGTAAAACTTCTTAAAGTAAAATACCGTATTAAACGTTTATTGATAATGGTATTTATTTTACAAAAATACAACAGAATTTTTATTCTAGTATTTATCTTTTCTTATTTAATTATAATTATTAAATAATATTTTATTTAATAATTATAAAGAACTTATAGTTTACACTATCTTTCGTATTATTAGTAACTTTTGATATGATTGGCTAGTGATATTTAAAATGAGCAAGGTAAACATTTGATTGAATGGTTTCGGTATGCAGTGTCAATTGTTGTTCCACCTCTACTAGTACTTTATAATGGTAAGTTTATCATTCCCAAAAGTAATTTATCTTTAAGAAAATTTATAAATGCTTCAGATTAAGTTTACCTTAAAAATAAAAAAGAAATTGAACCAAATTTCAGGTTTAGACGGGTAGATTAACCAAGTTTAGGACTGTACGATAGCTTGACTAACAAAAATAACTACTACTACGTGTTTAATATAACAACAATAAATGTTCAAACGTATTCCCATAATTATTTTTCCTAGCAATGTTGTTTTTTACACTTTTCACCTCTTTAACTCGGTTTAGCATTAAGATACCACTTTGAATTATATCTCATTACAAGGTAGATGGAACATTAAACATTTCCCTTAATTAAAGTAGACAGCTCCGATTTTTAAATTCAAATGTTCATAAACTGGTTATCTTTCCATTTTAGGCGCTATCTCATCCACTTTTTAGCTCAAGAGACAATTTTGAATTATAGCTCTTTAACAAGGGGAGCTATAAGCGCTCCCTCTTACAGCCAAGGCCAGAAAAAAAAAAGTTTTATAAATATATATATAATTAGAATAGTACAGGACTTTTTATATTGTAATAGGAGAGTAGAAGCTTACAGGAGCTCGCTTAATCAGACCGATACTGCCGTGATTGTTGAGTTACTGTAATCTTATAATAATTATAATAGTTAAACTATTACAATAACAATTTTTTCAGCTAGAATTAAACAGCGTTGCCATTAATTTAACAAATAAAAGAAAAAATATTTTATAAGATTAAGTCAATTTTACTAAATAACTCCGAAAATATATGTCTCACAGCTTTTTTCAATAAGTAATGTTTGTTTTTATTTGAGACTAAAATGAGTCCTCGGTGATCATTACTTTTTTAAATTCATCAATTGGTACAACATTGACTACCATCCCTTAAATTAAAAACAGATTTTACCTCTTAATTTGCAAACTATTTCCAGAGATAATCGTTCTATGAGAGCAGTCAAGTGGATTGAAATTGATAAAAATTTGATTATCTTTTATTTCTGTCCATGAGACAATTTTAATTCTTAAAAATAGTAGATAGCCAAACATACTAAATAATGGAGATTGCGAGAAATAAAAAAAAAAAAAATTCAAGTTTTAATCACTTAAAACAAAATATACCTATTTAAGTAATTCTGGAAGTGCTTCTGCCAGTTTCAAAGTTTTAGAATTATTTAGTTACAATTGAAAACTGCACAACGATTTCGCTTGAAATCCGAAATATCTTTCTAGTTTCGATAAAAGCAAACTATCATTAACATTTAGGTTTTGGAGTTTTTAAAAATTTAAGTTTCCATAAAATACAAAATGGAAAGTTTTTTTTATTACTATCTTTGTTAACAGGATGATTTACTTACAGTGGATATTCTTTTTCAGAAAAGAATCACTCTTCAATAAAATAAAATATTTAATCCTTTTCCTTTTTTTCTAAAATAAAAGTTTTGAGCAAAATCACAAACCCCTACAAAGAAATAAACTTACTGATAAATCAGATGATAATATTTTGAATAAAAGAAACATATGTTGAAATTACGATGGACACTGGCCAGCTGAGAGAATATCTTATTTGTTAATTCCACCTGTTACTGGAACCTCAATTTTGAGAAAGCTTTCCATATTTTTTTTTACCTCTATTCCTAGCCACTTGTAGCTTAGGAGGTAAGAAAAAAATTACTTACATCTTAGTATTTTTTTTTTATTAAATTTATTTATTGATATTTGCAACTATAGTCGGATGAGTGCCTTACTGAAGGAGCAACATCTTGCACTTCATGTGCACAGGTGGCTCCTCCAGTTCACCAGACTGGTCCACCCCTCCTGGTCTCAGTCCAGGTCAGCAGCTTCTTCTTCTTCCATTGGCTCGCCGAATAAATGTATTCCTTTAAAAAAAAAACAAAAAAAAAAAAAATAAAAAAAAAAATAAATAAAAAACAAAACAAAAAAAAACAAAAAAAAAAACGAAACTAACAAAATGTGGATCTCAGTGAAAAAGAAACCTATGATAATTTTTTTTAAAATTTATTTTACAATATTTAGGACTGTATTTACATAAAAATATAAAATCGAGGCCCTCTTGTTTTCAGGCTCCTCGGAGGATTGGTAGCAATGGAAGGGGAAGTAAGGTTAGAAACTAGTTGGTTTGGGTGGTTAGGAAGTTTATAATTAACGGATTGACGCCTATGAGAATTTAATTTTTAAAAAATGAATATAATAAAAATAGAAATTAAATTAAAAAAACAACATATACTAATTAATAAATAAATTTAAAAATCTACAAAATTAGATTAAACAATTTATTTCAGCTTATTTTTAAGTATTTGCAAAGCAGGACTTGAAAGGTAGGAAGTGGCTGTAAACAGCTTTCATGGATCTGGATGAGTATTGTTGATGTACTGGGCATATAGATTGCAGTTTACACCTATAACTAATAAATACCTAGTTACTAATTTAAAATACAATAAATAAAAGCTATTAATAGAAAAATGTGAACATTATACATTTCATAATATAATAATAAAAACTACGACTAACAGTAGTTAATTAATCATTCTACTATAAACTACTACTATAAATTCCTTTTCCGGCTCTCAGGGGCGATGGATTTTGACGTATGAGGTTTCAAATGAAAGAGAGTTTCATGGATAAGTGACGAGTCTCAATTTAGATTCATTGGAAATTTAATAAAATTCATTAAAAAATGTGAGAGGTTTCAAAACTCTGGTTTTTGTCATTTTATGTAAGATCTCAGCGAGTACAACACAAGGTTAATACAAGTTTATGAATTGCTGAATTTCATCTGTAAAACTGGAGTGATATTTTCCTGTGGGGTAATGTAATTTCTTATTACGTAAGCTGTTTCTTAAAGATAGTCATCACTACCAATTGTGTGTTTTGAATAGACATTTTTGATAGTATATTATTGTTCATATGAATGAGCATGATAACGCTTATACTTCGAATGAATTAAAGAGAAGAAAAAATATATTTTTGCGAGAATTCTTATTTATAGATTAGAAAAATATATACTAAAGTATATAATTTAATAGTGTGCAAATGATATTGCGTACATTGATTACCTGATCAATCATGTCGGATATTATAGCTGTCAACATGCAGTATTACGTCGAGGCAATGTATTAAAACACATTTAATCTTCACTTTAAATTGGTTTTCAAATGGATTCTGAAATTAATAACCGATGAATCATTGAGTGGAAAGAATTAAATTGAGCCAGTAAATTCAGAAACTATTACTTCAAATAAATTCTTTTACAATTTAAATGAATAGGAAAGGATAATCAGAACATCTTATTTATTCACGGTCGTTATTTGTAACTGAATTCATCTCATCAAAATCTGAAGATACTTGTGAAGTCCACTTTTACGACTATTTATTTATTTTTTAATTAACGCATACCTTAGTTAAAATTTATTTAATTTTATTATTTCCAATCTGCCTATTACAGATAATTAATTTCACCAAGCCTCATTAAGTGGGCACCTTCAGCTGGGTAAAAATCTGGTAGTCGAGCGCTATTCGGACCAAATCGCCTTCATACTCAACAGTTGGTCTAGTAACAGTACTTCCTTACTAAGTACTGCACCCCTAACCCTTCATGGATTTTAACAGTACGGATTTAATTAAATGATTATTAATTCCACTGATTAGATTCAAGCTGTGAATATCTAGTTTTTAAAGAACAATCTAGTTTTATTTTTTGTTTTTCTCAATTATGAAACATTGTATGCATAAAAATAACAACTAAGGTAGAATAAAATTATTTTGAAAACATCATCGTGGTTCAATGAGGTGTTATGGTGTAATATACTGACAATGAGATTGGTTTCAACCGTACTTCACGCAATAGACTTTTTTTTCTTTTCTTTTTTTTTCAAACCTCTTTATTTTTTATATGGTTACAGAATACATACTAATATAATGCAATACATTATACATATACAATTTACATCATATCGTCGTTTGCCGTATGGCATTATAAGATGAGCAAACATGGTCCGCTGAAGGCGGTTATACATTGGTGGCATGATAGCTAGGGGGCTTACAAGAAATGAGGAGGGGCCATTCCGGCTGGTGATGGTGGTGTGATGACTTCAAGCTGCAGAGCCCGAAGTCCTTCCCTCGGCGAGGACGTCAACCAAGGGGACTGTGCTTTGCCACCTTCCAGGTCTTGTTGGAGGGGTGATTTCTCTGAATAGCGGGTTGGCACAGGCCTTCAGCCCATCAAAGAATTTGATGTGTCTTCGGCCTATGTACTCCGGCACAGAGGGTAGCTGGAGTTCCTGGTGAATGGTGGTGTTTCAGGCCCTCTGTAGAGTTGTTCCACGGACGATTCGCCGGAGGACGGAATTCTGATAGGTCTGCAGCTTTTCAAGCGTGGTTTGGTAGAGGTGACGCAGCACAGGTGCACCATAGAGCAGAGTCGGGCGGATTATCGCCTTGTAGATTTGCAGCTACAGCCTTAGTGAGAGTTGTGGGGATTTCAGGAGATGGTAGAACCTGTAGCTCTTCTGGCGGGCCAGCTTAAGACTCTCTGACTGGAGAAGGTGAGGTGCCTATCCAGTGTGACGCCCAGGTAGAGAATGGAGTTGGAGATTCGCTGGTCGACTTCATCCACTTTGAAGGTGGTAGGCAGTGGCTTCTTTCCTTTTTGAAACATCACGATGGCGTCCGTTTTGCCGGGGTTCACCCTAATCCCAATACTTTTAAGCGCAAGCAATAGACTATTTTCCAGAGAAGGTAAAACCAGTTTACTATGAATGACTAAATCGGGTATGGAAAAGATTAATATTACGTGATATTTTCTTTAATAAACTTTAGTAAAAATATAACATTTTTTCTTATAGTTTTTCTAAAATTATCTTTAAAATCATCTGTTAAAATTTATTGGAAAGACTATTTTTTTTTACTTTTAAAATGAAATTTGACATAAATCTTTATGTCTGATAGATTTTGACAGATTTAAACAGGAAAATCCATATTTTTTATGTTAAAGAAAAAAATATTTTAAAAAATCTATGAATTTTTCCATATTCCTCAATCTTGGCAAATTTCTTTGGAACTCAATTGAAATGATATTAATGTTTATTCTTTCTAGTCACAGTAGTGACACCACCTGATAGATAAGGATTCAAATTATCGATTTTATGCCATTTATCGATTCTTAAGATATTTAGGAGATTCGAATAATGTGCGTTTACCGAGCCCACACTCACTAAATTAGACGATAAACAATTTTACTGTCAGTTTTTTAAGTCATTGGTAAATTTATTGAAGCTTTAACTAGCTAAATTAACGTGAATAATTTAGCTTACTTCAATTTAATGCCAAAACGATCTCATACTTTACGAATAACATTTCAAACAAAAATCCTGATTTTATTATTCTATTAAAAAACTATGAAGTTTATTATCCACCTTAAAAAGTTATTAGTAATTTTAAGATGGAAAATGCTGAGTTCAATTTTAACTTCTCTTTTCGTAGAGTTGTCCGCTTTATTGCATAATATTATTTTCCTAATTTTACCACTGTTCGAGGAATAGACTTTTGTATGGAATATATAGTATCAATATTAATTTGTAATTAATTAATTTATATATCGATGGATTACTTCACAGTGGTACTAAGTACATTTCCACTAACTTTATGAAACATAGCATTAAAGGTTCTCTCCGCTGGGAAAATTACAACTTTTCAATTAAAATTTCAATCAAAGGTTCTATATTTCAGGAATGAAATAGAAAACCTTTTATTGTAATTTTCGTAAAGCTAGTGGAAATGTACTTATCACCATTGTGAAGTAAGGTATAAGCCAAGTATAAATAATGTTTCGCGGGAACTAGAGCAAAGACCACCTATCTGAATTTTCATGGTGAATTCTCCTAACCTAAACAGAAACAATATTAATTTATTGTTTGCCAACAATAATTGATAAATAATAAATATAAGCCAGTAATGGAATTTTGCGAGAAAAAAAAATGTTGGAATTATCGCTGAAGAAATGAGAAAACTTTTTTATGCGTACTGGATTGTAGGACTGAAGTAAGTTAGGAGGTTTTGCCATGGCACCCATGATCCACAGTAAATTGGGGCGCAGGGTTCCACGATCCATGGTCCCTCAACTCTTATTATCAATAGCTTGTGACCCAATCGGCTAAGACGTTAATCTCAAAGGATGGTGCCTGAAAACTAACATAAAAGTAGATGATATTCATAACAGTATCGCTACAAGCCATGAAGGGTCATAAGTTCAGAATTTTGTGAGAAAGTTCTGTTTCTTGAACAACGGTTGTGTAAGACCTTCTGATTTCATTGTGACATCACTGAAATTTGATTTGAGGCGATAATCACGCTCAAATTCCATAGATAATTCCATATAGATGTGAGTGTGTTCCAGAAGGGCTTTTGTATCCACAGGGTTACGGTTAAACAGGATAAATACAAATCCAGGTCCGAGATATACTATATATCCTGTCCAAGTACCCCAGATGTATATTCAGCGACGTAGATATCAAAATTAATATAACTTGGGTAGACATTTTCTATCTAAATTTATCTGTACTATTCAGGAATGTTTTTCATGATTCAAAAAGAATTAGAAAAACAAAATCTAAAAAAAAAAAAAAAAAACATAATATTAATAGGTAAATGAATAAGGTTATTTTTTCTGGTAGATTAACCTTCATCAAAAGGAAAACCTTTTTATTTACCGCGATCCATGCTAAATCCAAGACTGATACCTGAATATACCTGAAAGAACTAATCCCTTACGGTAATAACTGTAAGGACTACACAGTAAGGCATTGATTATACTAAGCGTGAATAATGGTGAGTATAGTAATCCTCTGGGCCTGGTGGGAATCCTCTAATCACCCGTCTCTACAATTAACTATTTATAAATAATACACTGCGCCCTGGCGCAATCACCACTACGCCCACGCCTCAGCAGTTTCCGACTGATTCACAGTTTCCAGAAATGGGCGCGTCTTTGACGGCCCTACGAGAATAAAAATGACGTAAGGACATCACGAGCAGTTGCGGCTAATAGAGCCGAATAAGGCAGACAAGCGTTTGTCTACTGGCCGAGCACGTGCAGTCCCCTTACACCTCGCAAATCGTACGCCTACAAGGACCTTACATGAACCTATTCCAGATTTAGAATACGCTGGAGAAAAAAATAAAAATAATTTATTATTCCAGTTACGTTCTCGTTTGCATAATAGCTAATGCTGCGAACCCTAAATCAGTGCCGACCCGGAGGACTGTATTGAGTTAGTGGACCACTCCGGGCCGATCGTACCAGTCATGTCACGTATCCGTCATTAATATTCTAGCCATTAGCCCATTCATATTAGTGGCTGTAATTCCGTTCGAGGACTCGCTAACGAGGACCATTCGGTTATAATTTCTTATTCTATATAGAACCGCATCAACTCGATTATCAGCAGTTTTCCTAATCATTGCTAAATATTGAGCAAAAGAATCGACATGAAACGAATTTATTATTTTTATTTATTTGAGATATTACGGACTTTAAGTAACCATTAAAGAAATAACCATTTAAGAAATTCTACATCTCCTTGGCTGCAAGAAATCAGGTTACTGAAGTTCAAGCTTTGAATCTGGTTGTAAATGGGTGAAGGGACTAGAAAGGATATAGTCTACTGACTTAAGATTAAATTGAAAATATTATAAGGGCCGTCTGTAGCTCAGATGGTTAGGCCTAGGCCTATTGATCTGAGATCTGTTGGCGGCGCCAGTTAGAACCCGGACTGAGAGCGTTGACTTTTTTCATTAAGTGGCGGTCCCACGATATGAAAAACTTGACCCTCCACCATGGTCAAAATAGTGTGGTCACCTGGAGATAACTAGCCAAACGTCACCTTCGCTATGGATTATTATTATTATTATTTTATGGGCAATAGACCATGGAGGCCTAAGTCCTCGCACGATGTATTAGTAAATACATCGTATTTGTACACGGTGCATTTGCTAATAAATCGCGCGTTTCATGACGCGTTTCTTGACTTCGCTGTGGATAGTCTAAAAAAAAAAAAATTGAAAATATTATATTATATTTATAATTCAATAAAATCTATTAATGTATGAAAAAGTTATAAAGTATATTAGATTGTTTAAAATAAAAGGAAGATGATTCGGGTGCGGTCAAAAAGAACTCAAATAGTACAAAAACTAGTTAGTTATTATGCAACTTTGCGGTTCTTCATCAGTGCTAAAAAAATATACAAGTAACTAAACAAACTAACAAAGCATTGTAAGCGAATATGATGACCTAAAATAAAAAATAAACAAAAATGGGGCTAAAAAATATTTCAAAAATGAACAAAGTAAACTAAAGACCATAAAAAAGAAGATGTACAGCGATAAGTATAAATAAAAAGAAATACAGTAATAAGAATTAGACCTAAAAAAACAGGAGAAGTAATAATAAATAGAAAAGTAGATATAAGAGAAATATAAAACAAATATAGTACACACTTTAAGAAGGAAAATTTACGATAAGAATAAATAAAGGCCAAGAAAATAAGAAAAAAATTTAAATTTTATTTCTGTTCTTTCATACTTCGTATGAGATTAGTTTATTTTTAATTTTAAGTTGTTTTAATATAACAAGATGATAAAATAACTGAAATCCTCCTATTTACATTATAAATAATGATCATGAAACATAATTTGTACTCATAAATGTATTTTTTAAATTTATTTATTGTAATTTACAGCTGTACAAAAAAATAAAATAAGTAAATATCTGTAATGTTTCAAACACTTGAAAATCTTGGGTAGAATGGGTAGGATGGGTAGGTACCCAATGGTGGTACTGGTAAATGTAAAAACTACTTCTAAAAACTTTTTTTGCTGGAGTTCTTGAATTTCGTTTGGGATATAATAATTTTCAATTCTTTATGTAAGTCATATTTATAATTTAAGCTGACATTTCATTTAATAATGTTATTGTTCATTACATAAATTGAGCTTTGGTTAACATACCCGAATTTTTGAAATACACAAAGAACTGTATGAATGAGTATTGGTCTTGCCTACTCCTTTGTGCGGTGGTTCATAATCCGGAGAAGCCTGGGGGTCACTAATTAAGAAATTGAACTTTGTACGGACCTCCTCAGTTCAAATCAGGTTCAAAGCGGAATCCCCAGGAAAATGTATGAAAATTATGAGGCTTAAAAATGTATTTAAATATTCAGTGATTAGTACTTGTAGTATGAAATATCTCAAATCTGGCGTGCCGAGAAGAATCCTATGAAATGTGTAGAGGTGACCTCTGCATGTTAACCTAGCGGTTTATTTGTCCTTATACAAATAATTTTGGCAATTTATATCATTTAGAGCTGTTCCAGCAACACAAATTAAAAAAAAAAAATACAAATCGGTTTTCTCAAAACCTGATAATTTTCTCGAACAGAACGGAAATTGCCGTAACATGTAATGGTAGTTCGTTATCGTCAGTGAAGTCCTCGAAAACTTTTTTTCTTCTATTTCTCATCAATTAATGAGGTAATTTCTAGTAACTGGTTGTCCTTCTTCTGAGTACCTAGATCAATAAGAAACATCCTGTTGAATAGACATCAAGGAAATGCATTTATTGGTGTACTTAAAAAACATTGCCATTATACAATCTTATTTCGAAGATCAACTGAGAGTAGGTTGTAAATTTACTTTTAAATGACAAACTTTGTCCATTACTGAGGTGATTAAGGTGAGGGAAGGATTTATAGTTTATCAGTTAGAATTAAAAACCTCCAGACGCTATTAAAGTCCTGTAGAAGTTTTTAAAGTTAAAGGTTTTCCAAGTATGTTTATCGTTTTATAAGAAAGATTTTATTTGTTTTAGTTAGCGTTTGCTACAAGGGTTATGTGCCTTCCTTATCCATCTTAAAAAATAGCAATCTTAATTGATTAGAATCAATTAAGCTTAGAAAAAGCTTTCCTGCAATTTTCAAATGAATGAGTTAAGTATTTATGTACCGAACCTAAACATTTAAAATCTGTTTAAATTAGATTTTATCTGACTGATGATTTTTATTAATTTATTTATTAGTATTTACTATTGTATTAAAATAGTTACACAATGGCATAATACAGACATGCGGAGAATCAATGCATTGACAGAATTCCAATAACATTTCTATAGAAGATCACGAGACCATCTCCTTTTCAGACGCCTAGGTGGTTATAAGGAAAAGCCACGTTAGAAACATGAGGGTTTGGGAAGTTCATCATGGAAGGATTGGTATCTGATTCTGGCCAAATTGGCAACATGTCGAACATTGAGGTCCTGATGACTTGATTTCTGGCAAATTAAGGAGCATTGAGGATTATCCGATGGATTTTGGATTGATAAAATAGGATACGGGAGCGATTTAATGGTTTAGTCGAGCCACAAACATCTACTTCGTATGTCCATACAGGCCTTATTATAACTATGCAGATTAGTCTTTTATGATGGATTGGAGGTTTAGAGCGAGTGTCTATTAAGAGTTGCAATAGTCAAAATCATCGACCAGTTTCCTGCCTTTTTACTCTTTTATGAGGATTCCAAGTCAATCCTATGTCCAAATATAGTCCTAGGTAACGGATGCGTTTGACAGGAATAAATGGGGTATTATTAATGGATACTGTGGGGCAGAAAATCATAGATTTACAACGAAGGGTAAATGTGATATGGAAGGATTAATTGGAATTTATTTTAATTCTCCAGTTTTGACACAATTCTTCAAGGGTGGTGATGTGGGATTAGAGGGTTTGGGATACAATATAAGCGTCATTATTCACTGATAATAAACATGTGTCATCGACATACGTGGTGAGGATAGTGTCAGGATTGTGTCCGGGAGTCTGAGCAGGGATGTCAGCTGTATAGACTGCTTAGAGGATGGGACCGAGGATGCTACCTTGAGGAACACTGAGAGAAGAGGTACGAATTTGAACTATTGTGGTTTACTTTGAATAATCTATCAGAGAGAAAGGAACCGATAATGATAAGTATGTAGGAGGTATTAATTTACAGATTTTGTATATGATATATATGTAATTAAATATAATAAAATAAATATAAATGTCAGTTTTGTATGAACTATCTTTATTCCTGAATTACCTTTAAGATTACTTTAAATCAATCAAGATTAATTCTATTGACCGATCAACGACTTTAAAAAATGCCATACTTGAATTTTTGTTATTCCTATTCCGATAGCATCTTTTAGGGATATTCACTATTACACCTATTTTTTTAAAACTCTATCCTCTACGAATATTTTAAATCCTTCTCCTCTATCCGATTTTACCGCACTCGTCATTATTTGCCGTTTCTTAATATTAATATTCAAGGAAATATTTAATATAAATTGTAAAAATAGTATTTAAACATGTAATGTTCATAATGCGGGAGTCTTTATGTTTATTTCTTTTGATTTTGAGAGATAATTTAATATTTTAGGTATGAGTTCACAGAGGTAACATCTTGGTCTATATGATAGTGAAGAGCACCTTAATATTATAATATATGACATATTATTTATATTTTAATCAAAATAATAAATAAATAAAATTAAAACGTCCAACGTCCTTGATGGTCGGCCACTTGCATCTCTATTAAAAGGGATTTCGAACTTATCCTGATTCCAATTCTTATTATTTTCTTTAAACATATCTTCTTTATTTTGGAAAAAAGGGCAACCCTTCCCGGCTGAATCGCCCCTCTTTATTACTATATTTGGTTAATACATACATTTTACATGATATATATGATATATGTATATCAGTGAAATATTGCCTTTGATTGCCTCGTGGTATCATAAGGTTAGTTGCAGAGTCCGATTAAGGTAGTTAAGAACATGTAGCTAATGCCAGTGGATTATTGGAACGGTCTTTCACTAAGAACCCCAGGGAGCGAGGTCCTATATCACTTTTGGAATATTGGCTTAATACAGGAAGAGTAGGCTTAAGGTAGTTTAATCGAGCAATATTTAAAAAACGCCTGAAACTAAAAAAAACGGCGTGAGTGCTTTTCTATATTGAAGCCCCCTTTTCTATCTTTGTGATTTCATGCATGAAAATGTATTTTCAAAAACCTTTCGTTAGTTCACAGAATAATTTTCACCTATAATAAAGTTTATATCTATAAATTCTAGCTTTTGGTAAATAGTAGGTCATATACTGTAGCAGGATGATGATCAGCAATAATCGAAATTAATAATTGGAAGTGGTAGTACAGTAGGAACGAGGGTTAACTACAAAATGACTTGAAGGAGTGAAGGGGAAAATTTGATATTCGACGGTTTCCTTTGCAGCCCGTGGTCGCAAGAAAGGTCTGGTTTAGGCTGTGTTTAGCTCTACAAAGTTTAGCCAACTCAAAATATATATAAGATAGGAAGTTAGAAAAAAAATTGATTTTTGTTCAGAATTTAAGGTCATGCGCTTACCCGGGCAATCTTCCTACAAAATCAGTAACATGAAATGATATTTTTTTAATTTTGCGATATAATGCGGTAGCATCACCATATAAATACAAAAACAGACGGATGATGAATAGAAAGGTACTCTGACGAAATAAAAAGAAAGAAGAACCTACTAATAAAATATTATATTAGGAAAACAAGTTTTTTGTTTATTAATTTTTTATTGAAATCTAACGTTACAAATACAACAAGTATAAGTCACTATTTTGTTCAAATAGTATACCATTTAACCTTTCAGTATTACTCAAGACGAAAATTAACTGTTACATAAGAACAAGATAAAAAAAAAAAAAAAACAAGTAAATTTATTAATTAACAATTCTTGTACTAATTGCAATGGGATTAAACATATTTGTAGGCAGATTGGTTTTAGAAGACAAAGCTGTTGTTACATGCTATTAATAACACTAACCGCGGCCACAGAGTAATTATTTATAGCAGTGATTTACCATAGAACGTTATGCTCTTTACACGAAGTCTGTAGAAATCACCGTAGTTTCGTAAGCCTTTACACCAGTGCGGTTAATGAAAAATGAACGATGTGGTTATTTTACATGTTTTTGCCATGAAAACAAGTTTTATTCTGGACACAATATTTTTAATAGATTTTAAATTAAGGAACGAACCCATTGTAAATTTTCTCCTTGTAATGCATCATACTGCATTGTGTAATGCACGTAATCTTGCCTTCTGGACTAAATTACGGAAGATTAATGTGTTTTTCAAGAGGTGTACAATTTTGAAAATCATCCAACGGAAAAGTGGTTTTAATAAAAAAAATTTTATTTGATTTTTCTTTTGTACCATTTCGGAAGTCCAATAATTTCGGGTACCAGCTTTTGTTTATATCTTGTCTTCCAAGTCAATAGTATTATGAAGGTGGTTTTGTAGCTGTGTCGGACATTGTTTTGTTTTTTGTTATGTTGGCTTTACAGGCCTTGTATATCTTTGGCCACCCAAACCAGCCTTCTCCACGCCTGCCTGTCTCGGACTGCTGCTTCCCAGTTTGTTGCATGCAGCTTTTTCGCATCTTTGTCGATTCTGTCTGGTTTTCGTCCTCCCGCGTGAACTATAGCAGCATCCATTGCTATGTAGAGACGTCCTAATACATTGCTTCAAGTCATTTCCCGCCCACCGTTTTCATGCTGAGACAGTCGGATTTCCGAGAATAGTTTCAATTTCGTAATAAGATATTTTTTACGGAATTGGGTTATCGGCCTCACTAAATGAGTGCCTTTTGTTTCAGTTTAGTTACAATTGGAGGATATTCCTACTAACCTCAACCTAAACCTTGTCTTTGTGGGCGTGGCCTTTTTTGGTTCCACTTTTGCTTTGAAAGAGAACAGGGTTATGCCAACCTCTTGTATTACTCCTAAGAAACATTTTTTTTTTTTGTAAATTATAGTTACTAACTATTTTTATTATGTGGGTATATTCTTAAAATTTAATAAAAGAAAATATTTTTAAAAACAATCGTCTCTACTAAATATGGTAGAAAGAATTATTGTAAATATTGGAAGAAGAGGGAGGGGTAGAATTGTAGAAAAAATTTAGAATATAGCTTAAAGGGATATTTTAAATACAAACTTAATATGGTTTTGGGTCATGCTATTCTCCGCTAAAGAAATAGTCGGATCCTTTAAAAATATTTTATCTTTATTTTTTGTTAGTTAGATTTCTTCTATTTTAAGTTAATGAACCATATACAACAGTATTTATTTTGTAAAATATTATTTTTAACTTTTCTTTTTATAATATATTTTAAAAAATACAAAGTTGGTAGTATGGTTCTCCTCGAGTCCATTTTGTAGTTTTAGGCCGAATTCTTATAAAGTTTTATAAATTGAGATAAGTTGACATTATTCGTAAGTAAAAAGACAACATTTAACATAGTTGCGCAATGATTCATGCCACGGGAATTTTATGAATAATAAAACGTAAACGGGTTTCTCTTGAAATATTAGAAATTGAAGTCCCCACTATTATCTTCAATCCGACAGTACCGATTGGTATTGCAAGTTCGATAGCGAAAGGAACGATAACTGTACCCCTAAGCGGAGGTCTCTAGTGATGGCAATGTTGTGAACAACAAGATTTACGCTGGGACGGGAATCGCAGTTACGCAGGGCGTCAATAACCATTTGTTTATTACGACCTTTTAGCGGAGCCCTAGGCCATTGGTTATGTTATAGGCGGCTCTAGTGTTACATAGCTAACACATTGGACAAGACAACACACTCTCGGAAATAATGGAAGACCGAAAAGGTAACGCTCCAGTTACGCAAGCTTGGGGCCGATATGGCCTCGGCGGACAGGTGAAGTTATTAGAGCTCCAGATCTGGAACAGTATTATTCCCCCAGGCGAAGAACATCTCAAATAAACAGTTACTACACTTGTAGCTCCCTTTGGGAAAAAGCTATTAATTCTCTGACACCTCAGCTTGCAAGCTCTACTTAAAAACTGGTACCTGTTCTTTCAATATTTTCCATATGTGGATTTCTTACTTCTTCTCACGCGTCTTTAAGTGCTCTACATAATATTCCAGTCAATGTCCTTAGAATCTTATATTTGGACATTTTTATCTGTTCAAGATAAGGAGTGTTTGGGAATATGAAATTTTTAAAATATTTTTATTGAAATTTACAATTGTAAATTTGATCTTAGTTAAAATGGAGTGTTACAGGCGTGTAGAGCAACTACCCATTGGTAGCTCTCTAATGGCATTTTATGTTAGCTGGTCTCGTGGCCATCTTCTTTTCAGGCGTCTCGGAGGATTGCCAAGAATGAAAGAGGATGCAAGGTTAGAAACTAGCGGTTTTGAGTGGTTACGGAGTTTATAATGGAAGGAGTGATATCTGGTTCGGGTTAGATCGGTTATATTGGGAACATTAAGGTCTTAATGTATGATTTTATTTGTGACAAAGTAAGGAGCATTGAGGATTTTACGAAGGATTTTGGATTGGGTACGAGAGGAATTCGAAGGTTTAGTGATGCTTGGGAATATAAAATGTAAATTAACAAATGCAAACTTTACTGATAATGAATGGGCACATGCACATTATAACAACACAGTAAGAGGTTAACTATGGTAAGGTCACCTTCAGTGTTACCAGCTAGCTACCACCTCAAGTGCTAAGACTGTTGGTTTAAAATAATAATAAGAGAAGTATTTTTGGAAGAAAACTTAGATATCATAACATCTACTAGTCTGAATAACTCAATCAATAATAAAACAGCTTCGGGAAATATTAATGTTACATACGTATTTTGAACTGCTAAATACATATAACACTACTGCTCCAGTTTTCATGCTCAAATAATTTAAAAAAAAAAAACTCATTAAGTGCAACAAAAAGCAATATCGTTCATATAAAAACTAGATTTAAAAACGACTGTGGAAGATAAACAATGGTTTAGGGACAGTTGATGTTTTCATGTATATGAAATAGTTTTTTTTTTTCTGAAAATAGTTAATAATAAGGTAACTAAAAACTAATTCCAACTTAGTTATTGGGCTAAATTAAGAATAAATTATGAATCTATTTTTAAAAATTTATTTAATGATATTTACATAAAAATACATCCAATAAATATGGTGAAATACCATAATGATATGAAACAGGCGTGTAGAGAAACTAACCATTACTAAATTCTAGTAAAAATTTTAAATTTGTATAGACAAACTTTTGTATATAAAATATTAAACCGTATATTATAGACATAAGAAAGTCTCAAGCTATATGACATATATCTCAATATATGACCTATTGGTAGAGCTGGTAAAAGCAGATTTAAAAAAAATTGTACAAGTACTTCTATGATGTGTGCATTTGGAAATCATGTTTATTTTGTGAATGGGAAAAGGTAAAGATGTATGTAAATATGATAAGATATATATTTTTCTAAATAAGTTTTTACAACCTATAAATATGGATGTACTATATAAGTTTAATATGATTTGTGCATTTCCTTAATCTTTATAATTAATATTACAAATAAAACATTTTATTTATACCAACCAAATTATCAGGCCAAAACTTGGGCTGTTATCTTGCCCATTGTCATCTTGAGTAAGTCATCATTTTATTATATCATATTATCATTATTATTATTACATCATATTATTATTATTTTTTAGAGCATTATAAATAAACTACTAACATCCGAAAAAATAAAATGAAATAAACTGATATAAGTCTGAGAAAAGTAAAAATATGTTCATAAGTTATTTTCGGTACCTGGTCAAAGCCTTACAAATTTAATAATAAGAATTTCACCAAAATTTAACAGGGCGAAATGGTGAGACTTCCGTTTGAATGAGACACCTAAGTAGAGGTGGCGAATCTCTAGAACGAAACCATCAGCCAAGATGCCAATAATATTTTGAATACTTTGAGAATTACATTACTCGCACAGATCCAATTCCTTCTTTGTGTAAGAAGAAATAATTAAAAAATAGAAGCCCCCCTCATTTTAGAGAGCCATTGCATTTCATTTATTGAGACATCATTTGGAGTGTCGCTATGAAAATCGAAAAGAGCTACAACATGGCAAACATGTTTATATAAAAGGAAATGAGACGAAGAGCGGGCTCGCTTTTACAAACATTTCGTTCTGGTAGAGTATATTTTTCATTTCCAAAAAATAACCTGGCTCTAAAAGTAATTTAATAAAGTAACAATATTAAAAAAGAAAAATAAGACATTTGCAAGAAGTACTTTTTTCATTTTTGGTTAGTTTTATTAATCAAGCAATCTTTGAAAAAAAGGATTGATGGAGAAGGATAAAGTAAAAATCTTCGGGAGTTCATTTCTGAATCCCACGCTTAGTGGAGGATAGATTTATCACAAATGTTATTGCGGGGTTTTTATAGCAAAATAAAATATGCAATCCCAGGAAATCAAAACTGCACATCTGATTCCTACGCTGATTATCTAAAGGCTAATGTTAGATGTAATCTTCCATAGAGAGCTGCAACTCGAATCAATGCATTTATGTATCACAGTGACCTAGAATACCTGCACCGTTACTTATAGATATCATAAATCACTGGGCTATTTCAATACTTTTGAATATATACGACAAATACTTTAGATACAGTTCAACCTCCGTGGCAGTTAATAAACGATTAATATTTATTGAATATCTGTGACGGCAAGACAAGTCGCTAATGCAAAATGTAAGTTGTTTTGAACTCTAACCATTATAGCACACCTTAATGTTTATCTATGCATACACTCACTAGCTGGTTATATATAATTGTTACAACATTTTACTTTTACAAATTTCATTTTTTTTTAATTTGTCAAGGTTTAATCATATCTATCAAAAGATTAAGTATCGAAAGACTTGAAATAACCGATCTTGATACTGATTTAAATCTGGAAAAATCACTGCCCCTCTTAACTTTTAGGGAAACATCTTGTGAGTTCATTGAACTTTTCGTAATGAATTTCAGTTTAAGTGAAAAGTACTAGGTGAAAATATTAGATTAAATTATAGGAAAAGAAGAAATATAATATGAAAGATAATTTTAAAAAGGATGGTACCGGTATCCAATTTATAATGTGTGATTGCTTTCAGATGAACCTTTATCACATTTCCCAATCCTCACAGTTCTTTAGTATTCCTATCCATTCCTAAATTGGAGAAGACCACTCGGATACCGTCTTCCCAAGAGATGAGTGTCTTCCACACGATCTACGTTTCCTAGTTCTTCCTTACTCTTTTCTTGAGGTTCGGACCATCTTTTGTTTTTCTCTTGGTCTGATGGTCTCTTCCTATTTTAATTCGAAGTTAGCCTTATCGAGGCCTTCTTTAAACCTGTTGAATCAGGAGTTTCCTTCCACTTTGCGAAGGCGATTTCCTTACAGCCCCTTCCCCTTCCTGTGAAGGGGCATTTCCTTACAGATATATCTGCAATCTAGGGTCGAATAGGTCTGAAATATACACCAATAAGTAAGATGGAGTCTTGTACAGGCCTACTCAAGTTGGAAGATAGAAGCAATATAAAAATTCTCAATGTAGACTCAAAAGGCGAAATGTATGACCACCCCAACCACCCACTAAAGAATCGTCAAATATTGAATAGGTCAAAGGACACGGAACCGTCTCAAAATGCAAAGCCTTCTATAAAAAATGGGCTCGATAAAACTTCAGTTGAAGAGATCAACCTGAAATATAGAAGGCACGCATATAGACGTTTCTCCACCAAGGGCTTATCCTTGCAAACCATATATTATTCCAACTATTCTGGCCATTTACAGGAAAAGTGGCCAAAATCCATTGGAAATTAAAGCCAAGGTACTTGAATATGTAAACACCACCTACCCAAAGAGCAAGTGGATTGGAGTCTATACAGATTGTTCAGTTGAGGAAGGTATTAAGAATGGAGGTTTTCATATGGAATTTCCAAACGGTCATATACTGGAGAAAGCGATTCCCACAAGGTTCCATTCCACTAATCACATAGCCTAGTAAGACTCACTCGCAATCGCTGGCTGCAACAGAATCTTACTGGATCTCAGAAATCCAAAATACGACGCAGCTGAGCTGACTAAGCTTGGCACTGAGTTAGTGCTTGGTACCACCATCTACAATAATGAAACCCTGCAGTGGATACCTGGGCACTGTGGAATATTGGAAAATGAACTGACTCATATGTTAGCGAAAGAAGTTTCCGATTGCGTCAGATCACCTCTACACAGAGATTGGAGAAGTTGAATCGATAAACAAAGCGTCGGTTCAGCATAGGTGGTATGATGAGCATCCGGACTTCAAATCCCAGGATCCATATTACCAACTTTCCAGAAGTCCTGATATTTCGCTTAAGAACTGGATATAACCGGCTCAACGCTCACCTCCATAAAAAATTAAAAACAGGTCCTAGGCCTTTGTGTGAATGTGGAATGGGAGAACATACAACCGAGCTCATTCTCCAAACATATGTCCTAATGGAGGAAAAACGGAAGCAGAGATGGCCTGAACCTACTGATTTGAAGACCAAACTGTACGGCGATCAGGAGGATCTCAGCAGTATCGCTGAATTTATTTTGTCATTCCCAAACTTGGCCATTTGCATAGGAAGTGCCGTGTACGGGGCTTCGGGGTTTCTAAGCCCGATTAGGGGTTCCCCGTACAGGTATTATATTGAAATTTATTCATATATTAATGTATTTATATTATGTATTTATATTATATATTTATATTATGTATTTATATTTATTTGTATTATGTATCTCTATCGGTTCCTGATGGGAACTGACTGAAAAGGGATGCGCTATATTTAATTCAACCCCTAGCACCATCTGGCTGAACCCCTTCGCCGTGGTATGCTAGATATGAATATCATAATTAATGATTGGAGTTCCTTTCCAACGGTATCGTGTTCACCAATTTACTATGCTATTATATATGAGGTGGCATGCAGGGATTATTAATTATAAAGTAAATTCTTTGTTACATCTTTTATATTTACAATTATATACATACTTATCAAGAATACTATTATGAGAGAGCATGGTAAACTTATATCCTTATACTTTAATTATAAGAGAATGAATTGAGAAGTACCAGTTGAGATATTTGATATTTATACTGACTCTAAGTTATTAATTCTACTACTGCCATTCTAATTACATCAGAAAAGGTCTTACTTGTTTCGGTACATCTTCGCCTCTTGGCTGCCGCTCTCTCTTCCTCCGTCCTAACTTAAGGTGTTCATCTCTTCCAGCTTCCCTCAAGCTCTCCCAGTCTGTCCTTCCGTCAGCCTTCCTACCAGACTCTGTCCACCTCGACTCTCTTCAGGTCTTGACTGTTCCACTCTCCTGTCTCCTCTTGACTGTCTCCCCTTGACTGTCTCTTCTTGACTCTCTCTTCTTGACTGTCGTTGACTGTCCCTACTGACTGTCCCTCAAAACTCTTTTTCCTGCCCTTTTGTTACCTTTCTCCCCTCTCCTTCTGACTTCTCCTTCTTTTGATTT
>NW_027109834.1:107159-135277 GCF_000696795.3 Halyomorpha halys
T
Source organism: Halyomorpha halys (assembly GCF_000696795.3). NCBI lineage: Eukaryota > Metazoa > Arthropoda > Insecta > Hemiptera > Pentatomidae > Halyomorpha > Halyomorpha halys. The sequence goes on from NW_027109834.1 coordinate 107,161, forward strand.
TACTTGCCTAGGTCCGGCGGTACCTTTTGCATGCCGACAAAAGAAATTATTTTAAGTTAAAAAACTCCAGCTGGTACCTCTCATACATATCAGAAGATCGTAGAAGGAGAAGAAGGATAGTATTCCGACGTAAGGGTTTATAAATTTACGGTACTTGTACATTCGCTATTTACAGATCTAATATTTTTAGAGTTGTCCTTCCTCTTTCGGCTATTAATTGAAATGTATTAATTACATTCACTTTGAAATGGTAAATGAACTCTACAGAGATTTCTCTTATAGCTGATCGGTATAGTTTTCCACAATCAAATCGGTCAGTTGATTCGGTGCCAGTCAGTCACATCCTCGCATACTTCCAAGGTTCCTGACTTCCTGGCACTGGCTGTAAGTGTCTCATTCCTAGTTTTGATTTTATTAGTGCAAGGCCTGTAACTAATAAATGGATTTAACTATAATACTTTATGTCGCTTTCATTTCTTAGGATTTGAGGTTTCTGTTCCTAATTCATGGTATTAAAATAAAGTTCCATCAAGAACAAGGTTGTGACACGGTCGATACATCTCACAAACTGTGCCCTTTATCCTGGTACTGTGGAAAACCACGAGCAGAGATAGGGCTCTACCTTTTTTATTTTTTGACTTGAAGACTATTAATTTGAAAGTAAAAAAATATGTGTATGTGTGTTATTGGAGGAAAAAAAAAATGAACACAATCAGCCAGTGTTATGCAGATATAATAGTAATACTATTAATAATAATAGTTCGCGGGGCACACAAACATTTGTGACAATGTGTTGTGAAGACGGCTTCATGCTTGCTTTACTGTCTTCTGTTATTGTTTTTCTTTGGACTAGCTGAAGTATATTCTACCTCTGAATCCTGTCTTAAGAATTTAGAAAAAGCCTGCCCAAGCTACACTGTTAAGACATATTTCTTAATGTTGCAACACTTATGATTGTATCCTTTCTTATGAATATGCATAGTCTCTTCAACTTATCAGTCTTTAGAAATATTCTTATTTGCCCCAAATCAGATGAAGAACATGGAATAAGTTTTAGGTATAAAACATGTGAGGGAAATAATATAAGATTAATATTCAGTAATTGTTATAACGAGTACAATTGAGAATAAATTTATTGGCTAAGTCATATTATCTGATATAACAATTACAAGCGTGAAATGTGAAGTTGAGATTTGATTTCCGAGATTATAGCGCCTTGCATCAGTTAAAAGCGACAAGGTACTATCAGATTCAATTCTATTTCAGTCCTTTCAAAACGATAAAAATCTTTGAGAATGTGCAAATTAGTAAAATGCGGGAGGGATGCCAACAATGAAACTATTGTCCTCTCCATGTCATGGCTGTGCAATGGCTGAACAATGCTTCTATTAAAGTAAGATCTAATATGGCGGCTAATAGGTTCTCTGGATAATGGAATATGAAGGAGGAAAAGTTGAATAAATATTTATGTATTTGAACACAGAATATACGTCTTCCATCTTAGGAAAAATAAAAAAAATCAACCTTTATTACAAATAGTTGATAGAAATAGCAGTGGAAAACTAATTTATTGTTAACTTATTATTCTTTTTTTTGCAGTGCAACTACAACTCCAAGGACCGGGTTCGAATCCGGCTTTAACAGATAATTATTATCTGTTTTACTACAGCTGTAAGTCAGCAATGTGGGCACCAGCCTCATAAAGGGAGAACCCTTAATTGGGTAAACATTTGGCGGACTTCCTTTGAAAGTACAACACCCCTGACAATGTATGGATTGTAGCAGTACATATTTTATTTTTTAGTTGTTGTTTTTTTTTCATTCACGTTGCATATTTCATGTTTAACATCCTGTTTCTCATTAGTTATGAAACATTGATGCCAATACTATAAGCTTATATTAAAGTAGAAGTCATTAACTGGGAAGCTTTCATCAGGAGCCATCTACTTCTTATATATTTATTCTTTGATATTGTTTAAAGAATTTTGTTTTGTTTTTTAATCTCAGCCAAACAATAACTGATGCTCTATATAAAAGATAAATGTAGTTTTAAAGCACTGATTTGGGAACAACTAATATCTTAGACAATATGTGTACAATGATAATAAAATTAATTAAGAAAACATTTAACAGGTTAAAAATTTTTAAACAAACATGACTCATCAAAAAAAGCCGACCTATAAAAATGAACCAATTTTTTTACTGATAATAAAATTAATTAAGAAAACATTTAACAGGTTAAAAATTTTTAAACAAACATGACTCATCAAAAAAAGCCGACCTATAAAAATGAACCAATTTTTTTACAATACCTAATGATAACATATAACCTCGACTTCTGAAAACCATTATTTTTCTTTGTTTTTGTTGTTGTTGATCGCCTAGTAAAGTTGTATTTTCCTACAAATTAGTTTCTATGTTATAGAAAATTTATCATAGACTTCAAATATGAAGTTGATTAATGTTTACCTACAGTAGAGAAAATAGGATATTTATGACAAAAACAGACCCCTAAATTTCGTGGAAAAGACTTTTGGAAATTATATCTCGATAACAGTTAGAGATATAAATAGTGGCACTGAACTACTAGTAGAGAAAACTAAGCTCTTTCAAAACGCATAGGTTTAGTTTGTTGTGATTTCTTGATATGTTAAGTATTTGGGTTTAAATTGATATTAAAAATTTCAATTGACGATCTCAGAAGACGAACGGAAGTTTATGTTATTAATGAAGAGCCCTAAACTTTTTGTCGATTTTTCGCTCCACACTCAATATTTTGGAAAATATCTACTGCATAAAAAACGTTATTATTATCAGTACATTGTACATTATCACTAAAGTAAAGTAGAACATATTTGCTAAATTTTTAATTTTTAAGGTGTATACGTTTAATACTGCTCGAGCATTTTTATTTGGAGGGTTGGGACTAAGAAATCATCACTTTTTTACATTCAAAACCCTTCTTTTTGTCCACCACTTCGGTACACCGAAATGACAAAAATAGGTTTTAGTAATAGTTAATAATGATAATGCTTTCATAAACATTGAGGTAAATGCTAAGTTTTTCTTCAATAATACAAACTTTCTCTCGTCTGACGAGGTGGTAAATTTAAATATTTAATATCAATCCAAAACCCAAATAAGATTTCATAAAATCAAAGCTGCCCGAACTTTTATTTTACTATTATTTTGATTTTTTTTTTTTGCTTCATTTGTTGGACAATGACATTTATATAATAACCTATTCTCTCAATTCCTGGCATTAATCCCAGAATATCAGGTGTATACTTTCTTTTCCTTATTTTCAATGCAGGAAGTGACCTCCTCAATTTAAATAATCAGCACCCAACTCTAAATTGATTTCAACGCTAATAATTATAAAGAGAAATTTGATTTTTTTGTACTAAGAATATCAGGGATGACATTTAATTTTATTATAGGAAAATAGCAATAAATATTTTTTTAAAACTATAAAATTTCTGAACGAACGAATGTTATGCTAAAAAAAAGTTTAGTTCTTTATGTAGGCCATGTATATAATATCATAGCTACTGTTCGCCTTCATTGTTTTTAATGCCTTATTTATATGATAGCATTTATTTATATGAAATAATGGAACTGTAAATTATTAATACTTACTAGGTCAATGCATAAATTATGTGAGCAGTTGAATAGATGAATGAGTGTTCATTGTCCACTTATGTTTAGAAATTTTTAATTTATACTACACCCTATATTAAGTAATATGGATTGCTATATAATACAAAAAAAAATGTATCTATGTATCAATTAGTAAGAGATTTGTATGCACTGTAAAAAACATTTTACCAAGGAAAATTTGTTTCAGTGTCACCTAAAGATATCTGGGGAAATCCAGTCTAACTGACTAGTAGTTTTAACTCCCATAGTTGTGTAACGAAATATAGGAGTTTATTTGTAACCTATTCGACTTAAAAGGAATTCAACGTTAAAAGATAATATCAAAAATATCATTGTACCATGGATCAATTATATCAACTACTATTCAAACAGCTTTCGCGTTCATTTTTCAGGATTTGAGATACATTAATTCTTAATAAATTTATATAAACTTAATCCATTAAGTTAATATAAATTAATTTGAGCAGAGTGGCTTTATTATTTTTTTTAATATATCCTGACTTACCACTAAGCACAGTTTTTCATTTATTTTCTGTTAAGTGGTAATCAATCATAATTATTAGTCTAATTTATATAATTATTACCTAAAGTACAAGTCATGGTCCATGGTGCATGACCTTAAATGTTCTTTTGGTTGTTTATTATTTATTAAAAAAAAAAAAAAAATATTCATAATCTAGAAAAAATATTCCTAAAATAACCAAAGTATCTTGAAACCATGATTAATAACGCTATATATTGAATTTGTAATTATTTTTTTTTTTTATGACCCAAGGTACACTAATTTCACTTGCACAGTTTTGACTCTTATTTACTCTACAAGAAGTCCATTTGATTTTTTAAAGAGGAAGGAAAACAACTAAGGGAAATAGGAATGAAAGCATTACTGTTAATCACAGGAATAAATAAGAAGACACGGAGGCCGTTAGGAGCAAAGCCGTTAGCCCCTGACCAGGAGTGAGTGAAGGAGACCTGGATGGACGCGAGGTCGGGGGTCAGGAGAAACCAGGAACCGAACAATGGGACACTGAGGGAAAGCCTTCGGGGGCGGATCTGCGTGGGCCCATTGTCAGCCTCCACTGCCTTCTTATCTAGCGGCTCTGTCGTCAGTAGCAACGCTCTGGTTTTTACTGTCTACAGTGAGTTACCTGCAGCGTACCTATAACTATAACAATGGGAACTGATTCAACAATCCCACGTTCAATCCTTTCTTCTTAATATAGTTTCACGATAAATAATAATTAGAAAGTTCTTCTTACGTGGGTGATTTCATTATTTTTATTCTATTTCTATAATTTTTCATGGCTTGTACGAGGAAAAATATATTTAGTTTGAGATGATTTGGATTAGTTAAATAAATAAGATATTGAAAAGCGTCAACATTTCTCTCTTCAGGGCCAGAACAAAGGTATAGAAAACTAAAATAGTTAAAATAATAACTAAAGAGTTTTTAAAATTTTGAATTTTAAATTCATTTTTCGACAGTAAATAACAAACTAAAAAAAAATAAATAGATAAAAGTAAAATATAAAATTAAATACAATAAAAATAAAAGTAAAACTAAACACTGAGAAATTTTTAATTATATTTTAGTCTGAAGTTTTATGTTGATAAGTATTTTTTTTTTTGAAAAAAGGAACTATTGCTATATACAACAAATAAAATTCCTACAATCTTATGAAAAAGCTAATCTTTTCTTGACTTGTATTTTATCCTTAAATTATTCCTTAGTTCAAATAACAGATGGAATTTCACCATCTGGTAAAGATATATAGTAAACCGTTAAAAATCTAAAGGTTGAAAAAAAAAAGTATATCAAAGTTACAAAGTCGTATAAGAAAGTTGAAAATAAATAAATTAATAAATAATAAAGAAAGAAAATAAATAAATTAACTTTTCGTGTTTCATGGTTGTCAAGAGTTAGGCGAATATTATTCGATTGATGAGAGACGAATACATTTGTATAGATGAATTGTCTACAACAATAATCAATTATTTGGGGAAAAATACGGTTAACCTTCCGAATACATTTATATTCGTCAATATTTTACACGAATAATCAATTATTTGGGGCAAACAATACGATTAATCATTCAAATACTTTTATATTCATCAATATTCTACACAAATAATCTCTCATTAGAAAAAAATATGTGATTAACCATCCCAGTAGATTTGTATTTGTATAATTTCATTAATTTTTTGTTTAATAGACCTTTGGCCTCCCTTTATATATTTTATGATTGCGTGTCGATTTATTTTAACTTTTCTGATTTCTAAAATTTTAGGGTCCATTTATATATTAAAATCGATAGCATTTTCATATCCTGCATATCCCAAAACATATAAATTGATTCTGACATTTAAGGAATCAAAAAAGTTGAAAAATAAATCGATACGCGATTGTAAAATCGATAGTATTTTACTTTCCTACCTTTTAGAAGACATAGAAAGGGACCATAATATGTTAGAAATCATAAAAGTTAAAATAACTCGATTTGCGAGCATGGGATCATAAAATCGATAACATTTTTATTTCCTGAATCTTTTAAAACTGAATCTTTTTAAGTAGCACTTGCTTTTTGGAAACCGAAAATTTAAATAAATCGATTACCGAGCGCGTGAGCTTATAATCGATAGCATTTTCTTTTTCTGCGTCTGAACACATACTTTATATGTTATATACCCTAATATGTTAGATATCATAAAAGTTAATATAAATCGATACCCAATTTAAAAATCGATACCATTTTTATTTTGTGTAACTCGCAAAACACATAAAGGATCTCTAATATGTTAGAAATCTGAAAAGTTAAACTAGATTGATACACAATCTTAAAATAGATAGCATTATCGTTTTCTACTTGACTAAAACTGTATAATGGGGCTCTCACACATTAGAAATCGAAAAAAAATCGTATTGTTATTCCATTAAATACTTATTGGAATAATATTGTATTCTGGGGCAGTATAGGGACTTTAATGAGTTAATGGCCTTGGGCCCACGAAAGAGGAAAAAAATATCGTATTGGACTAACGCTGTATTCGACTAATTTTATATTCAATTGAAATAATATTTTAAATATTTATATATAAAAGTATTCGGATTGTTTAGTTGTATTTTAATTCGAATAAATGATTATTCGTGTTAAAGTTCACAAATACAAACTCCGAATAAAAATGAATTTGTCTCTCGTCATTCGAATACTTTTCGCCTAGCTCTGAATGGATGTAGGTATTGTGATGATATATATAATTTTCTTTTTCTCTGGATATTATTGTATATTAAATTGAAATTAATTTCTGTCCGAAGAAAGTGAAAATTATGATGTGTGCACAGATTTTTTTATTTCTTTAATTCCTTTTAAATTTAAAGATACAATAACAGTTGTAAACATATTCGAACTCGTTTATAACAGTGAATAAATTTGAATAATTGCATTGCCATCCGCACAGTTCCTCACTGAACTACGCTCATGGCAAAGTGCCTATTCAACTTTTTTTTTTTATCCTTGCTCTGAATACTAAATTATTCCTTTTATCGCCCTGGTTTTGATTCATTGATTAAATCAATAATGGTTTCAAGAGAAAGATTCCGAAGCGTGCCAAGTCCTGAAAACTGCCATTTCATAATGGTATGGACATATACAATAATGCACGTTAAGTTGTTGCAACGGAATAATTGCATTTTAATATATCTTGTTCTACATTTGTCCTTCTAGCAATTTACACCTGATCCAATAATAACCAGATAAATTTCCAGTTGATGCAATAGCTCGTAATATTACAATACTAGATCATGATCTAGGTTTTGTAAGATACAACTCAATTAAGTGGTTAAAGGAAAAAGCAAGAAAATCCGCCTTTGATGTAATTATTATTTTAAAAGTAAATCTAATAAAACAAATACATAATTTTCCATGAATTACAATGAAATATGTAAATTTAAATTTAAATCAATCCAATTTAATTAAATATTTTGATTGAACAAATTGTGATAAAGTCATAAAAGGAATATTTGTTTATTTTTATTAAGTATCTGATATAAAAAGTTGATGTTTTAAATATTTATTTACATCTTTACTATGAAATCCTTAAGAAACTTTTGTAGATAGAAATGCGTGAAAAAAAAGAGTTCTTTTCGTTTTACACTGTTTAAATAAAATCACAATGTATCAAATCATATGGCATACTTGGCATTATATTCATATTTTATTAACCCTTCGAGTAGAATTTTTTACCTCAATCTTCACATTTTGAAGTAAGTTTTCGAATCTCAAATTTCTCAACTATTAGCGTTTTCAAATTATTAGAAACTTTTCACTTATGTGTTGCAAATATTGGTTCTTTGCAATAATAATTTTCTTTTCTATCCAAATACAATATTATATGGATGAAAGCTCAATTTCGTTACTTAAAATATATTATTGAAATAAGTTTTAAGCAAAAGTTTTTACCACAATTGGTTTTTCAATCTCAAATCTTCCAACTTTATGGGTTTTCAAATTATCTAGGAAGGTTACACCCCACTTATAACGGGGTGTTATCCAGCTACATCCCTGGACTGAGTGCAAAGACGTTACGATATCATCAAAGTTATACTTCTTTCGATTCATTACTTTAACTGAAATAAGGATAATCGACAGTACCGAATGAAAATCAGTGATATTCCAAAAATTTTCAATAAAACAGATAGCAGTACCAATACTCGAAAAAAAAAAATTGTTTTTATACTCGAACAACTTCAGTATCGTATCATATGGAAAGTATCGATACTGTCCGTCAACAAGTACACAACGACAGAGTATCAGAAATATTGAAATTAGACGTACTCAAAGTATTCTTACCTGAAGAACCTGTGTTAAGTCGTCAAGTAAGTAATCTCTCTTTCTTACTCCACAATTCTTTTATTAGCCAGTGGTACTGTTTTTATCCAAATATTTTTACTGGGAGTGGGCGCCGTGAGTGACTGGAATGAGAACTAACGGCCGTTCTGTTATGTTTCAAAATTACAATTAGATAAACAGCCGACCGACCTGGAAAAGAAAAATAAATCAGACTCCATTGTCATCTGGGTCCTGAGCAAACACTCGTGACTGAATGTCCCTGTCCTCGTGGTATGGAGATGTCTGCAAGGGGCGCTGCTTCTCTCCTCTGGTAGTAACCTTCCTCTTTTTTCCTTCTGACAATTAGGTTATTCCTCAATGGGAGGCAATGTAGAATTATATATGGATTATTGTGATTAAATTAAAAGAATATAGTTAAAAACAAAAATTAACTTACTAGTAGTTGAAGATAAAAGATAATGTATAGATGTTGCTAAATCCGAAAATATTTTTCGGGGATCGTTCAGAAGGAAAATAAATAAAAAAATAAAGAAACCTAGTTGATTTTAAAAATTATAAATATTTGTTTATGAGACCTAAAAAAAAAATTGATATTATTATATGATTTTAAAATCAAAGCTCAACTCTATTAAGTGCCAGTAAACAATTACCTGGTCAACGTTTGGTCTACTCTTGCGTCATTGGGATAGAAAAAGATAAGATCATATGAATGTGACGAGCACTGTACACATTATTAGTAAAAAAAAAAAAAAAACTTACGAAATAGAAGTATTGTATCTATAAAATATAATTCAACACACACAGAATTAGTAGATTAAATCAACAAAGCTAAGAAAGGTCGTTGTACCTGTATGTTACTATTCTGTTCTTTCAATAAATAGTCTATTTGCCCATTTAGCCTAAGAAAAAAAATACAAGACTACTTATTTTTCATGTTGGTGTTATTAAGTCACATTAATGAATAAATTCTACAACAGATCTCATATGGAGAAACTAAAGTTGTATGACCAATTCTTTTGAGTTGGAGGGGAGTAGGAGGAATTAAATTATATTTTAAGTACAAACATACATATTGGTGGAACTAATGTATATATATTTTGGTTATGTGCTTCTAATTTTTTTTTCCAGTTTTCCTCAACGATGTATGACATTAATATAGGAAAAATTAAAGAGCTTTAGGAATATTATTTTAGACAAGTTTCATAATAATCTTTTGAGCAGTTACGGTAATACACTCATAGTATAATCGATTTGTTGAGTATTGCTCTCAGGTTATCAAGAGTTTCTATTCAGTTCACATAAATGGGGATCAAACTACAAAATAAAAAAGAAGTAAAAAAAATCGGTCTATCTGTTCAACTGATAATATTTAATACAAATTTTGATTTAATATAAACCTTGAAAACGTTAATCTTGGTCGAGATTATGAATTGTTAAAAAACAAAGCGAACAGAAAAAAATAGGAACAAAGAAAGATAATACTCAGCATGGACACACCAAAATAATAAATGAACATATAAAAAGGAATTAATAGGATGTTATACAAGCTAACAGCACTGAGCAATTAGTTGTAATGAAAAATATGCAAGACCCAGTACAAGTATGCTCAATTTACTAAGGTTGTATTACATATTATAGACATCATCTGTAGAAGGGGAAGTCTAGGTTTTAAGGAGCACTCATATGAGTGGGAGTATTGTGAATGTCTTTTCACTTGAGGAAATTGTTTCTAAAAGCACTTACCTCTCATTCTGATGGCCTCTGGTACGTTATCCATTATCTCTTTAGAATCACAAAATTAAAAAAAAAAAATTAAATTTTGAGATAAATTAAGATTGTATAAACGTATATTGTATAAATAATATTTGCCAAAAAATTATATTTCTTTTATAATCTAAAAAAAAATATATATATTTTAAATCAAATCAAATAAGAAATTAAGTGTTGTTTGAAAACTAAATACAACGCCTCACATATTATTACTTTTAGTTACGTATATATGTAATATGAAGAAGTATTACGATCGTGCAAAATTTCGAATTCCAGTTTTTAACGGAAATACACGTTTTGAAATTACCTGAGTCGGATAGCCAACTGCAAAATGGTCCGTGTATGTCTGTGTCTGTGTGAATATCCCCATCTCAAAAATGAAGAATCATACTGACTAAAATTACGTTTTTGAGTCTGATATATCCCTGGGATGTTACAGCAACTTTTTCAAAAAATCGAATTACAGGAACAGTTACATTATATAAACGGTTTCGAAAAAACTTGGTATATGTGAAACTAAATGATCTCTAATATCAGTGAACTCATATCATCAATGGAATATTTTAATAGGGGTTAAATTCCGATTTAAAAAAAATCTTTTAATGTTGTTTGTTTAAATAAATAATTAATTATCTTCCATTAATAACAATATTAAAAATGCATAAATATCAACTATGGAAGTAGTAAATGATTAACTAAAGGAGACAGAGCAGTTCAGAATCTGGAAAATCAAAGACCGTCTCGATTCATAAAGAATCGGGTTTTGATAAAGTGATGTCTTAGCAGGAGCAAAAGTGATATTCATTATTTGTAGCTCGAGAAACCCTAAAGCAAAATTTTTTATAGCAACAGAATAATAAAATTATTGGAAACGCCTTTTAAAAGTAAAAGTTGTTGACACGCTCACCGTATCAGATTTGTTTTTGTTCAGATACCATCATTAAAAAGTTTATGCATTCATTTCCTTTTTTATTATTTGCAATAATGAATCTGTGTAACAACAAAATTAGCAACGTTGTCTGTTCGAGATTGAACATTTACATGCAAAAAAAAAAAAACGACTTTCCCAAAGCATCCTGCAACTATTGATTACGGGAATATTTTTTATATAACAACAGCCATATGTCCATCCTTGTGATTTCTGAATTTGGAATTTGGACATTGGTAGTTGCTACAAACATAAATATGAATTTAAATTAATTCTCAATGTGTGGTTATTTGTCAATTTCATTGATTTTAAAAATGATGCATAATTGATAAACCTAGTATGAAACATTTAAAGCGGTAAAAAATAATATAACTGAGATTGATCTCAAAATAAAAATGAACAATTGAAATAGTTCAACTGCAAAACAATAATTGGAATTCGAACAGAATGATGTTTCTAATGCTTAACCATCAATTTTGAATGGTGTCAACAATTTATGGACGTAGTTCTGCCTCAATTACTGGGGGAAAGGGGTTATTAATGAAATAGTTCGGAGGACAATTATTAAAGGATAAGGAAAAAGGGTGAAATAAAAATACATTAATAATTTATAATAACGAAAAATTAAACTTACCCCTAAAAGCTTATGTAATGCTGAATTTTTGATATATTGCAAAGGCATAAAGAAGTAGAAAGTAACATTTTGCGGCTTAGGCAACAGTCATATTAGACCAAAAATAGCAAAATGTGTGCCTTTTAACTTGTTATTTTTAAGTAACTGCAAAAGGATGCCCCTTAATGAAATGGTGCACATTTTTTAAAAAATGTAAATAAAAATTCCAACAATAAAAAACTAAAATCAGCTCTTAAGAGCAACCACTTTCCACGGAAACTGTATCATAATATACTTTTAATTAGCCATTTATACAGAAATTATAACACATTTGTAATCTTCAACATCTAAATCTTTCAGTTTGAGTCCATCCCCGATTTTCTAACACTAGCTTTTTAAAGGCCTTCACTTCAGTTTTACGATAGCTGCAACTGTTATCATACATGCAGGAGATTTAGCAGTTGAATCCACCAATGTGTCGGCAATGGGGTTAACCCTTTAAAGCTCAACTGCTCCAATCTGTTGGATTCTTCTCTGCACTCTACCTCTTTAGCAGTAATGGTAACATCTACGAGCGAGATGGCGTTTGCGATGGTAGGCAAGCGATGTTGAACTAGGCATAGGCTGCAGAAGAGGCATATATCTTGTAGCTCCGAGATTTTAATTTGAATATGACTTCCGAAAATAGACCTACGAAGCACTTTATGCCTACTAGTACAACGGTTTCCTTAATTATTGTTTGGCCTCTTATGGAATAATTTGAGCTAGGTCAGTAAGTAAGGAACTAAAAGAAGAAGTACAATCTAACATTACCGGATTTTACTTTTTTTTTTTTTTGGCTAAACTGTGGCGAAATTATATCACACCTTGTGCATGACTCACTCTCCCCTTACGATCCTTGGTAATTATTGAGAGTGTCAATGATAGTACGATATTGTACGTCTGTTATATTTGGAAGTACTGTTCCATATGAAGATGCTGATCGAAAAATTTCTCTAATGGTATTATCAAGAAGACCTTCATTTGATCAACGACTCGTCATTCAACTGTCGAAAACAGCGGACCAAGCAGCTCATTTGGCAAGAATGGAAGATGAAACAGGAATAACTACAATAAAAGATTATTCACATCAGAGCATGATAACACTACAAGGTAATGTTAAGGTTGCCTATTATCATTCAACCATATGTTTACGAAACAGGTCCGTGCAATGTAAAATCATCATTTTACATTAAGACCTGCCTAAAATTGCAATAGACAACTTACTCATTCTTTTATTACTTTTTAATGCATTTTTTAAAAAGATTTTAGATCATTTTGTACGCATATTTCCAGATTTTTCTATTTATACGAATGGACAGCGCTCCATCTAAAATTACTTTAATGATTTTACAATTTAGTTATTATTTAATATAAAGAAGATTTTCTCCTCAATATTTATTTTTCTATCCCGTATTTTCATACCATAGCGATAGCTGATGATAAACCTACCTGTTATTACGGAGGTCGAAGGGGTTCTCCTTTTTGTTGCTTTACACTCAGCACTGCCCACACTTGTTCAGGACGGGGGCTGGCATAATAAAATAACTGGCTGCTTTATATCGGAGTACAATTTGTCTTCGCGATCAGATTGCCGCTAGCTACTGTCATTTCTTTGCCGAATGTAGGATCTGTTAAAAGAGAGACAATTTTCATTATCTATCTTGGATTAAAAACATGATAAGAATATTTTTATTTGCTCGATTCTAATTCTTTGATCATACTAACATTTAGTGGATACAACAATAATTATATGTTATACTTCGTTTATTTCATTGTTAATCTGTGGGTTTTCACCAATTTTTATCTTGTTGGTAATCATAAAGAAGGTCGATCTTGAGCGAAACTTCGGTATAAATTAAACAGAATACTAATGGTGTGAGCTTATTTAAAAAAAAAACCCATTTTTTCTACCTCTATAGAAAATTAAATAAATAAATAGTTTGATGTTTTAGCTCTTGAAATATTGGACTATTTAAAGAATTATAATAAATTATAAATAAAACATTTTACTTTTTGTTTGAAGAGAAAAGTGTACGGGTCTATTTTTTGTTTCAATTAATGATATTTAACAATATCAATTACTTTTTCGTTAATATGGTTGCATAGGAAACACATGCCTTAGATACTTTGTCTTTTAGTATAGACATATAATCTTAGTAGTTTAGTATCAAGATCCCGAAAAATTTCTACAAATCTGGAACTAAGGATGTACAGGGCCATGATAAAGCAAATTCTTATATAGAACTGTGAGACCTAGGCTCTAACAAGTACCCTAGAAGGGAGAATCGAAATATTTGTGACCAGAGCCTTAACACATGGAGAACTAACAGTGAACTGCTTGCAGAGACTGGTCAGTATCTCATACTATGAAAGCAAGGATTAAGGTTAAGATGGGTGGAAACACGTGCCTCGAAGTGATCCATCAGGATGCCTCTATGGAACAATGAACGCCAGTAAAGTAGTCAAGGAACCATGTTGAGCAATAGTGTCACGTAATCATTTTTGTATTTTACTATACACTGTATACTAGAACTCAGGAAGCGACAGCTGAACAGTGGTTTTATCAATTACTTTTATTTAAGGAAAAAATTAATTTGCTAAGCTAGTACTTTACTTTGTTAAATTCAGCGCAAGAAACTAGCGGTTTGTAGCTATCTAATGTTTATAATCTATGAACATATTTAATTCGTGAAAGGTTCATTTAGTAAAATGTAATGAATTACGTCGGCTGCAATTGAAATGTCAATTTTAATACTGCAATATATTTCCTTTTACAGTTGATTATGACAGTTTCTTAAATTGAAATTTCCAAGAGAGCAATAAAAACATAAATGATGGCCTAAACGCAGAATACTAGGCAATTTACGGAAGATTATCAATTTCAAACGGATATTCAAGTAGTCCTATTTGAAGATTCCCGAGTTCCCACAAGGTATTGAATTTCCGAGGTTCTGTCAGATAATAGAGATGAGTTAGGATGGAGAAAGTGGCTCTGCGAAAGGGAGGATAATCTTGTGAATTCATAATATCCTTATGAATGGACTTGGGGTGGGGGTCAAATAGCCGTTTAAACGCAGAATATTGTTACCAGGGCCTTGGGCATTTCCTTAAATCGCACTTTCACGGATTACAGTGCCTTTTCGAACCAGGATTAGCATTTTGAGTATATCCTTGTAGATTTAAACAGTAAACATCGTAGGGCCATATCCTCTGGAGGTCATAATTTATACACGAGGTTCTTCTATCGTTAATGATTGTACTATTACGCGATTGTGGCATGTAGAGTATCCTTATCCAGGGGATAATTTGAGGATAAACAAAAAAAAATATATGTATTCCCTGATTATTATTCTCGGTTGACCAATACAAAACAATTTTTTGTGACCAATAAACTTGATTTAAATTTGTTCAATCAGTACCAACCGCGTTCTACATTCCATTAAATAAAGTATTGTTAGACCTGTATTTACTGTCCAATTCACTACAATCTCTGCACTTTTTTCATTAATTAATTAATTAATTAATCCTGAAAAGTAGTGTTTTTTTTTATTCTATTCTTATTTATACCTTTTTCTTCAATTCTATTATCATGTGGTTGGTAACATTGTAGAGCTACTTAATAATAGTAAAAATTCAAACAATCCAAGAGCCCAAGAGGAGAAAAGGAAGAAGTTATTTCAACCCAATTTTTTATAAATTTTATTATAAAAGCTATGTACAGTTAAGATTAATCCATGGTAAGGGAGAATAAAAAAAATAGTGGCTGTTCCATAATTTACATAACATTCATTTTTTTAGTTTTTTCAAGTAAACGAAAACTTGCAAGTTATTGTCTGTTGGAAAAAGGTTCAATTTTTACCTAGAATATACAAGGGGTACAGTGAATATCATTAAAATGTATGTATTGAAGTATTGGAGGTGCACGCTTGTTGATGCTCAATTTATTAGTGAACAAAACTTAAATTTTCGCTCATTTTTCGTTCGGAGCTTCACATCCTTTAAAGTGCCTACAATACTAAACAACCTCGTAGCACATTAATTTTGGGTGCTAATGGGGATCTATACGTTTAAAAGTTCCTGAGATATAGTTATCAAATGTTTTTGGAACATCCATAACTCAACAGATTGCGAATTTTTGCTTCTACTCCTCAATAGAGAGCTCATAGACATCTCTACCTCGTTCTTAGAAGTATTAGTTTCTATTATATTTGCCAAATATTGATTTTTTGATGTGTGGAAAAAAATATTGCTATTTTAAAAACTATGACTCGGGAACTGTTGAACTTAAACTGCTCTATTAGAGCTTATATTTGAGAAAAATTTACTTTAAATGACGTTCTATTAAGATTTTAATGTTGTTGGTAATTTTAAAGACAGAGCTCTGAATGTAAAACTAATTTTGAAACGTCTTGAATCAGTCTCCAATCTTCAATTTGGATCAGAAACTATGTATAGTTTTCATTAAATCAAAATTGGGATGAAATAACTCCCCCCCCTCCCGGGCTCTTGGAATTTAAAGTTAGTCTTAGTAAAAAAAAATTCAATCAACATCCTCGTTCTCATTCTTTTTTATGAGGAATAAAATGTATTTATTATTACATTTAAGTGGCCTTAGCCATGTTTAAAGAATAACTACCTCTATGACTTGTCACTGAAGGGGACAATTATGACTGGCTTAAAATGTCACTAAACTTATCAATTAAAGCCGTCCTTTTTTTAATACCAATTTATTTAAACCTCGAATACTGTTTTTATAAATTTCGAAAGGAGGAAGGGAAAAATCGGGTTAGCGAATTGACTTTCAAAATCAAATGTGTGGGAGTAAATTATGCCTCAATAATCGAATAAGCTTCCTCTAACCCGCTTCTGAAAAGAATCAAGATAAAGAAAGCTATAGCAGAAAAGAGAAATCGAAAGTCGTCAATAACATTATTATTTTAGCTTTAAATGTTTGCATCAGCACCTTGAATTGAGTAGCTTTTTATGCTTATGTTTCTTTTGTTAAGTTTCAGGGTAGTTATTAGTGAAGAGCTGTCTTATTTAAATTTTGTTCAAATTTTTTTCCTGGACTAACTTAAGTGTGGGATGGATGGTAAAGTTTCTCATGGAACATAGAGAATATATAACGAAAATTTCAAGGACGTGAGTAACGCAATCTGTTTCCAAAAATATTTTCCATTTACGCAGTCATACGCATTCTTAGTAGAAACTGATACTAGACTATAGCTTGAGGAAATCATTGGAGATCTTTACTTTTGTACACTCTTGAACAATTAAATGTTTGTAGGTTTTCACTGGTTCTAGTTAGGGTCTAGGAGCATTATACCAGTGAGTACCTAGGATTCATGTTGAATAAGTTGAGATTTTGGCCTAACTATAAAATGAGATATTTGATTTTTAGTAATTTTTTCAAGATTGAATTGAACCAAATTAACTTAAACAGTAATTCAGTATTCAACATGTAAGCGATAAAGAATCATTTGAGGCATTGTGTGTTGTTTGAGTTTAACTATTTAAATGTAATAAAACGATCATAAGGAAATTGACTATCGGCAATTTTTTGTGGTGAGGGGAAAATTTCAAAACAGAAAAATAGGTCAGCAATATAACATTCCATCTGTAAAAAAAAAATCAAGCTTAGTGTTCATCTCGAGTTGAAAAGATATATTAACGTTTGTTGAAAAAAGTTGAACACCGTGGAGAATGCTTTTTGGTTAAAATGTGTATGTATCTATTGTTGATAAATTTAAATTGTATTTAATTTAACTGAAATTAAGACAGTATTTTATTACAATTTATATAATTGAAGACTGTATGGACATTATCAGCTTTCGTATTAAGACAAGTAAACAGCACGAGAGTTTTTTTACGTAAACAAATACCAAATGTTCATTTCCATAATTTATCAGTAGAGTGCGACTCATAGATGAGGGACTTAATTAGTGTAACGGAGAGAACAGTGAATGCCAATATGGGCTGAATATCTGATAATTTTTAGTAAACAGGATAATAATTAAAAAGGAAAAAATATATGAGAAGAGTTGTGACTCAAATTAGGTTAAAGTTTATTTTTAGGCTTAATCCGCACGCCAGTGGGAGGGGTTCCATTACAACACAGGTCCATAACTCGGCGTCTGTCCAATGTACCCGATGCCCTATTCTTGATTTCTTGATTATTCAGTTGGGATTGTTGAATAAGCTGATAGATTGAGCATAAAACATAAAAACCTGGGCCGTCCTTAGCTCAGAGGTTAGGCGCAGTTCTATCGATCTGAGCTCTGCAGGCGGCGCCGGTTCGAATTCGGCCTAGGGCGTTGACTTTTTCATTAAGTGGCGGTTCTTAAAAATTGAATAATTTGACCCCACACGATGGTTAGAATAGGTTGGTCACCAGTAGATAAATAAGCAAACATTACCTTCGCTGTGGATTGCCTTTAAAAAAACTTGAAAACCTTCCATCCCTTTCTCTAGTACTAACCTATCCCTACATTTTCATATTTTACAGAAATACTCCTTATGTACTAACATAATAATCCTTATCACTAGATAAGGGTCATTATAGCATCACGGTTCTACAATAGCAGATGAATAGAGATTTTGATGGATACTGTAGGAGACAATGTACACAGTACACAGTACACAGTAGTCAGTAAATAGTACATTGTCTCTGTACCCCCGATAGGATACTTCCTGGAGTATATCTTACACCGCTCCTACCGTCGAATTATTTTACTTGGTAACGGATTATATAGAAAATAATAATAAATATAATTGGATTGGAGCAAAAACATAAGTACACGATTGTTGTGGGTAAATGAAGATACTATCTAATCGGTCATCCACTAGATTAAAATATCCAGTGTCAACAGTGCGTTGGGAGAAAGGTTAATCTTAACCTTTTCTTAGAAATCATGTCTTTAAGGTTCGACAAAAGTAGATATTTCAGCTTGCAGATGAGTTGTGCTCGATCAAGTATTAAGTTACTATGTTAAGGTAGTCGTTTTTCTGTACCCGGAATAGTGCCATTCTAGTTAAAAATATTAATAAATAGTTAAAAATATGCGGAATAGCAAATTATTAACCCACAGTAAAACACAAGAGTACTCGTAAACAATAATAAAAGACAGTTAAGAACAATGGTGATACGAACAATAGTTTAAATCTCCACCAGAGCCTATCTGCTTCACTGAGGATCACAAGCCCACGTACCTATAAAGCAAGCAGTTAACTGCTCGCGCTGTTCTAACAGGTTCTCCACATAGTGATATATGCCCCGTACCGGGGTCCTGGCATAATTTAGGCTACTTAAGCGACTAAGGCTGTTTACTTAATATTCATTGAACTAATAAAAAAGTCCTTATTGAGAAGGATGGCCGGAGGACCACTGGCCGAGGGATAAATAATAATTCTTTTATTATATTGTAGAGACTAGTTATAAATCTATATGGCGCCGATGAGTGGGCGGTATGCAAATGGCGCGCCCACCGAAGACCGACTTTTTGACGAGCCTGTCCGATACGTGCAATAATCTTATCGAGGATGTGGGCACCCAGACAGCGCTGGCCACTTAGCAAAGTTCCGGACCGTCTTTCGCAATTAGTACTCCATCGTGTCCTCATGATCTATACAGTTCATAAGCAGACCAAAACCGAGAAAGGGGGCCGTAGTTGCTCCGATTCCAATAAGGTGATAGATCTAGAGCTAATACTCAAGATAAAATTGATATGGTATATCAATCTTGTTTGATTTATACGACAGGTTTCCATCAATGCCTATCAACCTATATCGGTAAGGCCTGAGGTATTATAAAATACCTAGAGATATATACAAACTTAATATTCATACTCATAATAAGCTAAAACCCCAAATAGTATTTACTAATGATATAAAAAAAGAATATCTATTGCTTTGATTATAGTATTGAATGACAATCAAAAATCCAGAACAAATATATATATAATCTTGAATATATATATATAATCTTGAAAGGAAAACTTTATGATCAAGGTATGGAGGTGTTGTAAAGGACGGGAGTGCAATAATAAATAAAAAATGTAAGAAAAGTCCCCAAATTAATTATATGTCAAGGTTGAAGATAAGTTGGTATAGCCCGAGGCTAATAGTGCTGAGGGAGTTTAGGGGTCTCCTTAGCAATCTCGTGTCTATCAATCTCAGTGGTGTCGGTTCGATTCCGGCCTATTTTCTTTACACCTACTTGATAATTCCTGACATACGCAGGAGTGAGGAGAAGTCATTTAGTGGTAAGAAACCTATTCTAACCTTAGTGAAGTGCAAGTTTTCATTTCAAGGGACTGCCATAGTGTTAAAAGTAGACCCCCCGGCTGGATTAGAACCGGCGCCACTACAGTAACGTGGAAGGTTAAGGTTTACGCCTTAACTCATTCGGCTACAAATGAGTCTGACTTTTATTTCGTGGTGGCCCATGGAATGAAAACTTAAAACCCCAACACTCCGGTCAGAATATGTTAGATAACCTCTTACTGATCCTCACTCTCTCTCTCTTCCATATCCGTAACATATAAAATGAATAAGCAAAAGAGTGAATATAGCGCGAAACGTCCACTCTAATTAAATATGTGGAAAAGTTTGAATGTTTCTATGAAATAATATAAGCGATATAAAACATTGTAATTCTTGATAAATACTTAATAGACATTGTTTTTTAAATGAACAATTTATGGAAAGGATAAGAACTCTAAAACGACGCATTAAGGAATTAGCTGCTGCTATAAGTAAAAAAAAAAGAAAAAAAGTTAAGAAAAGTCACTAAATTAATATGACATGTTTGAACATAAACTTTTATATCTCGAAACATCAAAACGTATGGAAAGAGAGTAGATTTTTTTCTCGAAATAATATAATTGACTATGATAAATAATTAATATAAATTTATATTTTGAATTGAAATAATTATAATCCACTTTATTGGAAATTAAGACAAAAACTTAAATAATTAAAGTATTAAAAAAACAACTAGTTATTTAAATAGAAATTGAAGATTTAACATAGATAGGTGACTAATCCATTGTTTATTGCTTCTCCGATATTTTGAGCTGGTTTTACCAACCGATTGCACACAAGATACATTTTATTCCTTCCAGATTGGATTTTATGACTGCAGAGGTTTTTTATTGATTGGTAGGATATCGAGTTCTATGGATGTTCCTGATCGACAAAAGCTCGCTAGCTGTGATTCTCAGAATTTTATTTAGAATATTCCTTTCATGGCCAAATAACCTTTTGAAACACCAAATCAACGAGGGCTTTTATTGTTCTATAGACTTTTAAAGAGTAATATGCTATCAAATAGTAAATGAAATTTTATTTGTATGTTGTAAAACTGTAAAATATTTACTGGAGTATGTAGATGCTATAGTGAGACGATGGGAAGGAAAATAATGAATTAAAAAAGTTCATCACATGTTAACGTTCGTAGTAGTGAAACTACAAAAATCTATTTTTTATTTACGATAACCAGAAAGGCACTATAATTATTTTTCTTTTACCTGTAAAAGTGACAAAAGTTTACTTTGACCCTTTCTATGTAGATTGTGACATTCTCTATGAGAAACAATAAGATTAACGTTTGTTAAAGATTATTAAAAAAAATCTTTAACAGATTAAATTGCAGTATTTTGAGGTCAAATTGTTTCAAAAGAATCACGAAATCTCAGTGAATAATCTGAATCTGAGCTATCAAACTTAAAAATCGGTTAAGCCATTTGCCTAAAAATTGTTACAAAGCTACAGATGAGCATTTGACACCCTCATTCACATTATCCTCCTTTTGGCTTAGTTGTAGTCGGGTAAAAATTAAAAAAGATTTAATGAAAAGAAAGCCAGAATATAAAATAAAACGGACTGGCATCCCTCAGCTATCAAGAACGTAAAAGGGAAGAAAACAGAAGTGGAATTACCTATTTTAACGAAACCTTTTGTGATAAATTTAATTCATTTTAAAGGGGAGTATAATGATCTTCGTTGGGAAAAACAGTTTTCATGATATTTGGTTAAATAAAGTCACAAAATGATAGTATCTTTTTTCTGAAAACAAAGCAATTTTTAGAAAACTTATATTGATAGTAAAGGTTTCAAATTTTAGCAAATTTACTGTTCTTTTAAAAAATTATACATAACTTTTTCATGTGGTCAATAGTTTCCAAGATATTAAGCAAGGAATCAAATATTAACAAAAATGTTTGCGGTTTTTTGAATAAAAGAAACTTTCGATCATCTGTTGAGGCTGACAATTTAGATTTAGTATAAATCTAAGAAAAATATCTAGAAATCTAAACTACCTACCTTTTGCGTTTAATTTCCTTTTTTATCATTAATTTCCTTGGACTAATAGATTCACCTCGGAATACCATATTAAGTAAACTACATGAGGATGCAAGAATACTTTTAATAGTAGGGAGTATGTGAAATTCCTTTCATACTTGTAAGGGAAGTACGAATTACTTTATTGGTTGTATTTAGACGAGGCAATATTAGGCAATCAATTAAATATTTCACCCAATCACAAGTTATTTGTTAAGTAATTGGGAATAGTATTGATTTAGTTATTTTTCTAAAATCAATAATCATGCTTTTCCCCTCATTATAAATTAAATATTACTTCAAACCAACAGATTCGTGTACGACAGTGTAACAGAAAATTATTTTCAATTGTATTGTCTGTGGAATGAATCTGGTATTAAAAACCCTCCAGGCCTCACTCAGTCTATTATAGAGGCTTTGTAAAATTGTAAATAAACCTGACTGACCACGTCTCTTCTTCGTAAAGTAGATGAAAAGACAGTTGCTGCAAACTATTGAACACTGAAATTGTGAAAGAATTAACAGAAACTAAAAATGCTGAAATATTTCTGAGAAATATTAACACAAATACGAATAGTATGTTATGTGATTTATTAAATTTGCAATGATCCCTTTAAATAATAAAAAATAGTTTAGGTTTTAATTTTAATAAAAATTAAAAGCAATTTATCTCTTGTTTCAGTTACCTGATGAATTTATTTATCATTTAAAAACATAAATAATAGTTCAATAAAATTGCTAATTAATCTAGAATTAACTGTAAACTATCCGTTATTAGTGGATTCTAATGTAAAACTACTTGTCAAAGATTCCTGAGGGTACGTAAGGCTTATATACTAGATTTCTTAAAAGTAATGTTTATTTGTTATTGAGTTTGTTATTTCCTGAAATAAAAAAATTACCATTAAAAATTTCTGGTTTTGCTATTTCGTTTCTGTACTATCTCGTAAAAATCACGTTTTGTGGGGGAGGAAGTGATTTTTAAAGAGCTAAAACGTAGATTCTATTAAAAAATGTTTCAAATGTTCTAGACTATAAAACAGGAACAGGTAGATTTTCCAAGATAAAGGGATCCTTGGACAAGGACGTCGCAACACATTGACGACTTTGATATGTATGTAGTTTTACAGGAAAAATCTAGAAATATTCTGCTGTACGCCAATCCACCACCAGAAGAAATCACTGAGATTTAAAAAAAAATTCCGAAGCAATGTCCCACATAGAAACACTATGAAAGACTACTAGGTAGTGTACCACCGAAACGATGATCCACTACCTGGCACCATTTTTTTTTATGGGGAATATATCCTACAAATCAATAGGCTTAGTGGTTTTTACTGCTTCTCATCTTGCAACAATTCATGGTTGGACTTGTATATGAAATTCGAATATGACTGGAAAATGAATCTCGGAATTTCACCAGCTAAGAATAACCAAGAAGAACCTGAAGAGCTTCATCGAATTCAGAATATTGAAACTGAAATCATCGAAATAGATTGTCATCCACATTCTCCCAGCAGCTTATTGTATGAAGTTGAAGTTGGTGGAGGGTCAAAACCGCAAACTTTTATGAGAAGAGAAACTTCAGCATTTTTCCAACGTGCTGTTCCATAATTTGACTCTTACGACGTAGCAAAATTCAAGGAATTCGTAGCCAAAAAAAGAAGAACTCAAAAAGAATTACGTTGCGTCTAATTATTTTATTGTACGAGGAGAAGATGGTTGGGGGGTGCGGTCAAAATAAAACACAAATAAGTTGAAGTTACTTATTTAATCGTGCCGACGTTTCGGCCAAAAGTTCTAGCCTTCATCAGGGCTAAAAACAGAACAATATAACAGCCAATGAATACAGAAAATAAAAATATATATATAAACAGAATAACTTAAAGTAAATCATTGTACAGAATGGAATCAATAAAATAAACTGATGAGAGAAGTGGAAAATAAAATGTATTCATAGGTAATTAAATAAGGTTTCTACGTAAATACAGTTGTAAATAAATTTTAAAAAAATTATTTGAAATTATTATTTTCATAGCTAACTAGTTAAATTGGTGCATAAATTATAATTTATATTTTTTAAAAAATTTAAATTATTGTTTCTAATTTATTTAATTACAGTTTATATATAAGTACATTTACATTAAAATTAATCAATTTATAAAATTTGAAAAATTGTTATTGGTTATTGGTTAAAAATTGATATTGTTCACCATACATTATTATTGTTGTTTTCAATTTTTTTTCCTATTCATTTCTTTTGTTAAACTTTACTTATATTTTGCCTCTTTATCTAATACTATGGTTACTTATTTCATTTGTTACATATATTTCCTTTCTCTCAATTTTCTTTTTCTTTCCAAAATTTCAATTTTTAAATTATTAATAAACTAATATATACATGTTTATTTATAATAACTTCATTTTTATTTTATTTCCTTAATTATATTATTTTACCTACTTATTCAATTACCTGTGTATACATTTTATTTTCCACTTCTCTCATCACTTTATTTTATTAATTTCATTCTGTACAATCATTTACTTTCTGTCTTTATTTTTTGTATTCATTGGTTGTTATCTTGTTCTGTTATTAGCCCTGATGAAGGCTAGAAATTCTGGTCGAAACGTTGGCACGATTAAATAAGTTACTTCAACTTATTTGTTTTTTATTTGCACCGCACCCACCAATCATCCTCTTCTCGTATAAGTTGTCCACGGTCAACTATCTCTCATGATTATTTTATTATAGGTTACATGTTCCGATTTTTGACTTATATTTTTATGTGATTTTATAGTTGTTGATATTCAACTAGTTAAATACCCATATGATTCTATGTGATTATTCCTACTTGAATTATTATCTTTATAATAATACTTAATTATTATCTTAAGTCAATGATACCCAATGTCGAGTCTGAAGAATCCAAATGTCGCTAGAAAATCAACCGAGAGTTTGTTAGCCAAACATATGAGAAATTGGGTGATTTAATGTTCTTTCAATATTGTTTATGTTGTGGTAATGAAAGTATGATTTTTGTGAATTTTATATCCTTTACATGATTCAGTTAGTGCCTCACTACAGTTATTGAAGATCATAAGCCACGAATTTCTATGAACGGATTTTTTACATGAATGATGATTACCATAATAACTATGGATACATAAAAGAAAATGGTTGAAAAAGCTAAATTTCAATTCGTTGATTCTGAAATATGAATTTCGTACATGATAGGAGAATTACTTATAAGTGACTTAAACTAATTGTTGATTAGTTATATATATTTGTATATAGAAAATACTTCATTAAAACATGTACTCAAAACGACTATTATAAATGTTTGACAGTTTCCGTTAAAAAATAATGAAAAATATAAATTATTGATTATAAAAATATTTTTATTTAAATATGAGAGTTCATTTTCAAGCATATCCTATTTGAAAGTAAAGTTTTAAACATTATCGACAGATATAGTCGCCTTGTGCCAAGGTGAACTGTTTCTTATTCTTCCTACCGTGAATAATGTGTACATCTGTCTTAAGTACATCTACTTTGGTTACCAAATGCCCAGGCTCATTACTACCAACGCCGCAACAAGTAGTAATTTCAAACCTGATTCATCATTATCTTCTGATCAAACATTAGTCACACTACAACTAGCTAACGTCATTTCGCAAGGGTTATTAATTCAACCATCTAACTAAAAATTTATAGTATGGCTTTGTGTAGAAAGGCCCCATTAGTTAGTCCTACAATTAGATAACGGCCCTATATCCTAGGGAGTTAAGGCGTCGCCTCAGTCACCTCGGAACTGTAGCGCCACCGGTTAGAATCCGACCGAAGGGTCGACTTATATTTCGTGACGGTCCCACGGAATGAATACTTGTCACTCCCAACATGGTTTGAATAGGGTGGTAGCCTGGTCAAACCCGTCCTCTCCACCCCTCCATGTATGTTAGAAATGACCAGGTAGGGTGTGACAAATAGTAAATTAATAAAAATTGTTGTAGACGATCCAGAGGTGTAATTGTCTTCAAAAGTAGATAAGCTAATCGGAAAAAAAATACAATCTATTTCTAGACACGCTCCAGTAGCGTAGCAAAAGGTGCTCTTATATTCTTGGATGAGGTGTGATCGTTGCGTGGGAGGGGGAGAGGGAAATAAAGAATTGTAATAACAATGAAATGAAATTAAATCATATCAAATAGCCTTTTATTTATGCAATAAATTAAAATCATATAAAATGCAATATAAACATTTAAAGGGGGTAGAGAGAAAAAAAAATAACAATAACACATATATAATTAACAAGTTTTCAAATTTTATAAAATTGATTAATTTTAATGTAAATGTAGTTATATATAAACAGTAATTAAATAAATTAGAAACAATAATTTCAACTTATGATTTCAATTTTTAAAAATATATAAATTATAATTTATTCATCGATTTTAACTAGTTAGCTATAAAAATTATAATTTCAAATAATTTTTTAAAAAAATATTCACTGCTATTTACAACTGTATTTACATAAAAACACATGAAGTAAATTTTATGTATGATCAAAGTGGAATGATACAGGCATGTAGATAATCTATCCTTTAGTAGAACTCTAGTCATATTTAAACACAAGAAGGTCTCGAGACCTTATTCTTTTCTCAGGAATAGAAGGAGAAGCAAGGTTGGAAAATAGAGGGTTTTGTCAAATAAAATTAAAATGAGAATTCCAACCTTACACGAATTTAAAAGGAGGTTCCAAATTAGAATTTGTTACTTGTTTTAAGTCCACCTTACAAATTACAACCCTCTTTTTATACTTTTTATTTATAAAATAAGTTTAAACTTATAAAGTAAATTAATTTAATTTTTTAAAGAGTTGCTCTATCAAAATATCATAAATAAATAGTTTTTATTGAGAGCCTGAAATCAATTAAAAAAACGTGGGAAGGTACTTAGGTAGTACTTGGGTAGAAATCGTTGTATTCTTAGTTCAATTGTTCAACTCAATCAACTGTAAGTTACAGTAACTGCACTGATAATTAAAAGAATCCAATTTTTATAATGCACAAAGAAGCTTTCAAAAGGTTGGTTTTCTAATTAGTATTGTCCATTGACTTCAAGCGTTAAAATTGGACAGTAAGCAATTTCTAAAACATTTCTTTACTCATAATACATCCGTTTTAAAATCTCCCAATTTTAGTTTCTTTCAGTTTTATTACATAATTGTTGTTAACGTTATACAATCTTACTATAAATATTTCTAGTAATTTTAAATTGTATCATGGATAAAACAAAACAATTATTAATATCACCGAAATGCTTATCATTCATTAACCTTTCAGGGAATAATCTTTTTCGCACATAATGCTTAAATGACTTTCAAAATTATTGTTATTGAGTAATATTGTATTTTGTCCCAAATTATGAAGCAATGATCTATGAAATGTAAGACAACCATCACACTGACTTTGGGATTTATATTTCCTATAAAGAAATTTTATATCTTGCAAAAATTTGTAATTTAAAGTAACTAATTTTTTATTTAATTAACTTGAGAATGAAAACAATTAGTATGTTAAAAATGTTCTTTTTAGAAAACATTATTAAGTGTTTAAAGGAACGAAAAAAAAAAAAAGGCTCTTTGCATCTTGACAATCTACATTCAGATATAAATAAACTTATCATTTAAGAGGAAGCAATAAGACAAATTCGGTTGTTTTATTTTTTAATTACTTTGTAAAGTGTTGAATTCCAATCTTCAAAAATATGTTTTCTAGTGATTAGTTTAAATTAATGTTATATAATGATGAGAAGATTGTTTACCGTGGATAATATATATATAGAGAAGATGGTTGGGTGTGCGATCAGTGAAGAACACAAACAGGTAAAAACATATTTATTAGTGTCTACGTTTC